>NW_027364931.1:0-157554 GCF_046119375.1 Phyllobates terribilis | reverse complement strand
AGAAATGATTGAAGCTACTGACTGAATGAAAGGAGCTGGCATCTCACTCTCTTTGAATCTTCTTTATCATGCTAAGAGGAGCAGGAAAAAGCAAAAAATTTCAGAATTGAACCTTGCAATGCGGAGAAATTACTGTTTGTGCATTTACAATATTCATTGATTTTTGCCATTGAAAAACGTCCAGAAATGATTGAAGCTACTGACTGAATGAAAGGAGCTGGCATCTCACTCTCTTTGAATCTTCTTTATCATGCTAAGAGGAGCAGGAAAAAGCAAAAAATTTCAGAATTGCACCTTGCAATGCGGAGAAATTATTTTTTGTGCATTTACAATATTCATTGATTTTTTCCATTGAAAAACATCATGTTATTCATATACCAGAAATGTTTGAAGCTACTGACTGAATGAAAGGAGCTGACATCTCACTCTCTTTGAGTCTTCTTTATCATGCTAAGAGGAGCAGGAAAAAGCAAAAAATTTCAGAATTGCACCTTGCAATGCGGAGAAATTACTGTTTGTGCATTTACAATATTCATTGATTTTTGCCATTGAAAAACGTCCAGAAATGATTGAAGCTACTGACTGAATGAAAGGAGCTGGCATCTCACTCTCTTTGAATCTTCTTTATCATGCTAAGAGGAGCAGGAAAAAGCAAAAAATTTCAGAATTGCACCTTGCAATGCGGAGAAATTACTGTTTGTGCATTTACAATATTCATTGATTTTTGCCATTGAAAAACATCATGTTATTCATATACCAGAAATGTTTGAAGCTACTGACTGAATGAAAGGAGCTGGCATCTCACTCTCTTTGAATCTTCTTTATCATGCTAAGAGGAGCAGGAAAAAGCAAAAAATTTCAGAATTGCACCTTGCAATGCGGAGAAATTACTGTTTGTGCATTTACAATATTCATTGATTTTTGCCATTGAAAAACATCATGTTATTCATATACCAGAAATGTTTGAAGCTACTGACTGAATGAAAGGAGCTGGCATCTCACTCTCTTTGAATCTTCTTTATCATGCGAAGAGGAGCAGGAAAAAGCAAAAAATTTCAGAATTGCACCTTGCAATGTGGAGAAATTACTGTTTGTGCATTTACAATATTCATTGATTTTTACCATTGAAAAACGTCCAGAAATGATTGAAGCTACTGACTGAATGAAAGTAGCTGGCATCTCACTCTCTTTGAATCTTCTTTATCATGCTAAGAGGAGCAGGAAAAAGCAAAAAATTTCAGACTTGCACCTTGCAATGCGGAGAAATTACTGTTTGTGCATTTACAATATTCATTGATTTTTGCCATTGAAAAACATCATGTTATTCATATACCAGAAATGTTTGAAGCTACTGACTGAATGAAAGGAGCTGGCATCTCACTCTCTTTGAATCTTCTTTATCATGCTAAGAGGAGCAGGAAAAAGCAAAAAATTTCAGAATTGCACCTTGCAATGCGGAGAAATTACTGTTTGTGCATTTACAATATTCATTGATTTTTGCCATTGAAAAACATCATGTTATTCATATACCAGAAATGTTTGAAGCTACTGACTGAATGAAAGGAGCTGGCATCTCACTCTCTTTGAATCTTCTTTATCATGCTAGGATTAGCAGGAAAAAGCAAAAAAATTCCGAATTGCACCTTGCAATGTGGAGAAATTACTGTTTGTGCATTTACAATATTCATTGATTTTTGCCATTGAAAAACGTCCAGAAATGATTGAAGCTACTGACTGAATGAAAGGAGCTGGCATCTCACTCTCTTTGAATCTTGTTTATCATGCTAAGAGGAGCAGGAAAAAGCAAAAAATTTCAGAATTGCACCTTGCAATGCGGAGAAATTACTGTTTGTGCATTTACAATATTCATTGATTTTTGCCATTGAAAAACGTCCAGAAATGATTGAAGCTACTGACTGAATGAAAGGAGCTGGCATCTCACTCTCTTTGAATCTTGTTTATCATGCTAAGAGGAGCAGGAAAAAGCAAAAAATTTCAGAATTGCACCTTGCAATGCGGAGAAATTACTGTTTGTGCATTTACAATATTCATTGATTTTTGCCATTGAAAAACATCATGTTATTCATATACCAGAAATGATTGAAGCTACTGACTGAATGAAAGGAGCTGGCATCTCACTCTCTTTGAATCTTCTTTATCATGCTAAGAGGAGCAGGAAAAAGCAAAAAATTTCAGAATTGAACCTTGCAATGCGGAGAAATTACTGTTTGTGCATTTACAATATTCATTGATTTTTGCCATTGAAAAACGTCCAGAAATGATTGAAGCTACTGACTGAATGAAAGGAGCTGGCATCTCACTCTCTTTGAATCTTCTTTATCATGCTAAGAGGAGCAGGAAAAAGCAAAAAATTTCAGAATTGCACCTTGCAATGCGGAGAAATTATTTTTTGTGCATTTACAATATTCATTGATTTTTGCCATTGAAAAACATCATGTTATTCATATACCAGAAATGTTTGAAGCTACTGACTGAATGAAAGGAGCTGACATCTCACTCTCTTTGAGTCTTCTTTATCATGCTAAGAGGAGCAGGAAAAAGCAAAAAATTTCAGAATTGCACCTTGCAATGCGGAGAAATTACTGTTTGTGCATTTACAATATTCATTGATTTTTGCCATTGAAAAACGTCCAGAAATGATTGAAGCTACTGACTGAATGAAAGGAGCTGGCATCTCACTCTCTTTGAATCTTCTTTATCATGCTAAGAGGAGCAGGAAAAAGCAAAAAATTTCAGAATTGCACCTTGCAATGCGGAGAAATTACTGTTTGTGCATTTACAATATTCATTGATTTTTGCCATTGAAAAACATCATGTTATTCATATACCAGAAATGTTTGAAGCTACTGACTGAATGAAAGGAGCTGGCATCTCACTCTCTTTGAATCTTCTTTATCATGCTAAGAGGAGCAGGAAAAAGCAAAAAATTTCAGAATTGCACCTTGCAATGCGGAGAAATTACTGTTTGTGCATTTACAATATTCATTGATTTTTGCCATTGAAAAACATCATGTTATTCATATACCAGAAATGTTTGAAGCTACTGACTGAATGAAAGGAGCTGGCATCTCACTCTCTTTGAATCTTCTTTATCATGCGAAGAGGAGCAGGAAAAAGCAAAAAATTTCAGAATTGCACCTTGCAATGTGGAGAAATTACTGTTTGTGCATTTACAATATTCATTGATTTTTACCATTGAAAAACGTCCAGAAATGATTGAAGCTACTGACTGAATGAAAGTAGCTGGCATCTCACTCTCTTTGAATCTTCTTTATCATGCTAAGAGGAGCAGGAAAAAGCAAAAAATTTCAGACTTGCACCTTGCAATGCGGAGAAATTACTGTTTGTGCATTTACAATATTCATTGATTTTTGCCATTGAAAAACATCATGTTATTCATATACCAGAAATGTTTGAAGCTACTGACTGAATGAAAGGAGCTGGCATCTCACTCTCTTTGAATCTTCTTTATCATGCTAAGAGGAGCAGGAAAAAGCAAAAAATTTCAGAATTGCACCTTGCAATGCGGAGAAATTACTGTTTGTGCATTTACAATATTCATTGATTTTTGCCATTGAAAAACGTCCAGAAATGATTGAAGCTACTGACTGAATGAAAGGAGCTGGCATCTCACTCTCTTTGAATCTTCTTTATCATGCTAAGAGGAGCAGGAAAAAGCAAAAAATTTCAGAATTGCACCTTGCAATGCGGAGAAATTACTGTATGTGCATTTACAATATTCATTGATTTTTGCCATTGAAAAACGTCCAGAAATGATTGAAGCTACTGACTGAATGAAAGGAGCTGGCATCTCACTCTCTTTGAATCTTGTTTATCATGCTAAGAGGAGCAGGAAAAAGCAAAAAATTTCAGAATTGCACCTTGCAATGCGGAGAAATTACTGTTTGTGCATTTACAATATTCATTGATTTTTGCCATTGAAAAACGTCCAGAAATGATTGAAGCTACTGACTGAATGAAAGGAGCTGGCATCTCACTCTCTTTGAATCTTCTTTATCATGCTAAGAGGAGCAGGAAAAAGCAAAAAATTTCAGAATTGCACCTTGCAATGCGGAGAAATTACTGTTTGTGCATTTACAATATTCATTGATTTTTGCCATTGAAAAACATCATGTTATTCATATACCAGAAATGTTTGAAGCTACTGACTGAATGAAAGGAGCTGGCATCTCACTCTCTTTGAATCTTCTTTATCATGCTAGGATTAGCAGGAAAAAGCAAAAAATTTCCGAATTGCACCTTGCAATGTGGAGAAATTACTGTTTGTGCATTTACAATATTCATTGATTTTTGCCATTGAAAAACGTCCAGAAATGATTGAAGCTACTGACTGAATGAAAGGAGCTGGCATCTCACTCTCTTTGAATCTTGTTTATCATGCTAAGAGGAGCAGGAAAAAGCAAAAAATTTCAGAATTGCACCTTGCAATGCGGAGAAATTACTGTTTGTGCATTTACAATATTCATTGATTTTTGCCATTGAAAAACGTCCAGAAATGATTGAAGCTACTGACTGAATGAAAGGAGCTGGCATCTCACTCTCTTTGAATCTTCTTTATCATGCTAATAGGAGCAGGAAAAAGCAAAAAATTTCAGAATTGCACCTTGCAATGCGGAGAAATTACTGTTTGTGCATTTACAATATTCATTGATTTTTGCCATTGAAAAACATCATGTTATTCATATACCAGAAATGATTGAAGCTACTGACTGAATGAAAGGAGCTGGCATCTCACTCTCTTTGAATCTTCTTTATCATGCTAAGAGGAGCAGGAAAAAGCAAAAAATTTCAGAATTGAACCTTGCAATGCGGAGAAATTACTGTTTGTGCATTTACAATATTCATTGATTTTTGCCATTGAAAAACGTCCAGAAATGATTGAAGCTACTGACTGAATGAAAGGAGCTGGCATCTCACTCTCTTTGAATCTTCTTTATCATGCTAAGAGGAGCAGGAAAAAGCAAAAAATTTCAGAATTGCACCTTGCAATGCGGAGAAATTATTTTTTGTGCATTTACAATATTCATTGATTTTTGCCATTGAAAAACATCATGTTATTCATATACCAGAAATGTTTGAAGCTACTGACTGAATGAAAGGAGCTGACATCTCACTCTCTTTGAGTCTTCTTTATCATGCTAAGAGGAGCAGGAAAAAGCAAAAAATTTCAGAATTGCACCTTGCAATGCGGAGAAATTACTGTTTGTGCATTTACAATATTCATTGATTTTTGCCATTGAAAAACGTCCAGAAATGATTGAAGCTACTGACTGAATGAAAGGAGCTGGCATCTCACTCTCTTTGAATCTTCTTTATCATGCTAAGAGGAGCAGGAAAAAGCAAAAAATTTCAGAATTGCACCTTGCAATGCGGAGAAATTACTGTTTGTGCATTTACAATATTCATTGATTTTTGCCATTGAAAAACATCATGTTATTCATATACCAGAAATGTTTGAAGCTACTGACTGAATGAAAGGAGCTGGCATCTCACTCTCTTTGAATCTTCTTTATCATGCTAAGAGGAGCAGGAAAAAGCAAAAAATTTCAGAATTGCACCTTGCAATGCGGAGAAATTACTGTTTGTGCATTTACAATATTCATTGATTTTTGCCATTGAAAAACATCATGTTATTCATATACCAGAAATGTTTGAAGCTACTGACTGAATGAAAGGAGCTGGCATCTCACTCTCTTTGAATCTTCTTTATCATGCGAAGAGGAGCAGGAAAAAGCAAAAAATTTCAGAATTGCACCTTGCAATGTGGAGAAATTACTGTTTGTGCATTTACAATATTCATTGATTTTTACCATTGAAAAACGTCCAGAAATGATTGAAGCTACTGACTGAATGAAAGTAGCTGGCATCTCACTCTCTTTGAATCTTCTTTATCATGCTAAGAGGAGCAGGAAAAAGCAAAAAATTTCAGACTTGCACCTTGCAATGCGGAGAAATTACTGTTTGTGCATTTACAATATTCATTGATTTTTGCCATTGAAAAACATCATGTTATTCATATACCAGAAATGTTTGAAGCTACTGACTGAATGAAAGGAGCTGGCATCTCACTCTCTTTGAATCTTCTTTATCATGCTAAGAGGAGCAGGAAAAAGCAAAAAATTTCAGAATTGCACCTTGCAATGCGGAGAAATTACTGTTTGTGCATTTACAATATTCATTGATTTTTGCCATTGAAAAACATCATGTTATTCATATACCAGAAATGTTTGAAGCTACTGACTGAATGAAAGGAGCTGGCATCTCACTCTCTTTGAATCTTCTTTATCATGCTAAGAGGAGCAGGAAAAAGCAAAAAATTTCAGAATTGCACCTTGCAATGCGGAGAAATTACTGTTTGTGCATTTACAATATTCATTGATTTTTGCCATTGAAAAACGTCCAGAAATGATTGAAGCTACTGACTGAATGAAAGGAGCTGGCATCTCACTCTCTTTGAATCTTCTTTATCATGCTAAGAGGAGCAGGAAAAAGCAAAAAATTTCAGAATTGCACCTTGCAATGCGGAGAAATTACTGTTTGTGCATTTACAATATTCATTGATTTTTGCCATTGAAAAACATCATGTTATTCATATACCAGAAATGTTTGAAGCTACTGACTGAATGAAAGGAGCTGGCATCTCACTCTCTTTGAATCTTCTTTATCATGCTAAGAGGAGCAGGAAAAAGCAAAAAATTTCAGAATTGCACCTTGCAATGCGGAGAAATTACTGTTTGTGCATTTACAATATTCATTGATTTTTGCCATTGAAAAACATCATGTTATTCATATACCAGAAATGTTTGAAGCTACTGACTGAATGAAAGGAGCTGGCATCTCACTCTCTTTGAATCTTCTTTATCATGCGAAGAGGAGCAGGAAAAAGCAAAAAATTTCAGAATTGCACCTTGCAATGTGGAGAAATTACTGTTTGTGCATTTACAATATTCATTGATTTTTACCATTGAAAAACGTCCAGAAATGATTGAAGCTACTGACTGAATGAAAGTAGCTGGCATCTCACTCTCTTTGAATCTTCTTTATCATGCTAAGAGGAGCAGGAAAAAGCAAAAAATTTCAGACTTGCACCTTGCAATGCGGAGAAATTACTGTTTGTGCATTTACAATATTCATTGATTTTTGCCATTGAAAAACATCATGTTATTCATATACCAGAAATGTTTGAAGCTACTGACTGAATGAAAGGAGCTGGCATCTCACTCTCTTTGAATCTTCTTTATCATGCTAAGAGGAGCAGGAAAAAGCAAAAAATTTCAGAATTGCACCTTGCAATGCGGAGAAATTACTGTTTGTGCATTTACAATATTCATTGATTTTTGCCATTGAAAAACATCATGTTATTCATATACCAGAAATGTTTGAAGCTACTGACTGAATGAAAGGAGCTGGCATCTCACTCTCTTTGAATCTTCTTTATCATGCTAAGAGGAGCAGGAAAAAGCAAAAAATTTCAGAATTGCACCTTGCAATGTGGAGAAATTACTGTTTGTGCATTTACAATATTCATTGATTTTTGCCATTGAAAAACGTCCAGAAATGTTTGAAGCTACTGACTGAATGAAAGGAGCTGGCATCTCACTCTCTTTGAATCTTCTTTATCATGCTAAGAGGAGCAGGAAAAAGCAAAAAATTTCAGAATTGCACCTTGCAATGCGGAGAAATTACTGTTTGTGCATTTACAATATTCATTGATTTTTGCCATTGAAAAACATCATGTTATTCATATACCAGAAATGTTTGAAGCTACTGACTGAATGAAAGGAGCTGGCATCTCACTCTCTTTGAATCTTCTTTATCATGCTAAGAGGAGCAGGAAAAAGCAAAAAATTTCAGAATTGCACCTTGCAATGCGGAGAAATTACTGTTTGTGCATTTACAATATTCATTGATTTTTGCCATTGAAAAACGTCCAGAAATGATTGAAGCTACTGACTGAATGAAAGGAGCTGGCATCTCACTCTCTTTGAATCTTCTTTATCATGCTAAGAGGAGCAGGAAAAAGCAAAAAATTTCAGAATTGCACCTTGCAATGCGGAGAAATTACTGTTTGTGCATTTACAATATTCATTGATTTTTGCCATTGAAAAACATCATGTTATTCATATACCAGAAATGTTTGAAGCTACTGACTGAATGAAAGGAGCTGGCATCTCACTCTCTTTGAATCTTCTTTATCATGCTAAGAGGAGCAGGAAAAAGCAAAAAATTTCAGAATTGCACCTTGCAATGCGGAGAAATTACTGTTTGTGCATTTACAATATTCATTGATTTTTGCCATTGAAAAACATCATGTTATTCATATACCAGAAATGTTTGAAGCTACTGACTGAATGAAAGGAGCTGGCATCTCACTCTCTTTGAATCTTCTTTATCATGCGAAGAGGAGCAGGAAAAAGCAAAAAATTTCAGAATTGCACCTTGCAATGTGGAGAAATTACTGTTTGTGCATTTACAATATTCATTGATTTTTACCATTGAAAAACGTCCAGAAATGATTGAAGCTACTGACTGAATGAAAGTAGCTGGCATCTCACTCTCTTTGAATCTTCTTTATCATGCTAAGAGGAGCAGGAAAAAGCAAAAAATTTCAGAATTGCACCTTGCAATGCGGAGAAATTACTGTTTGTGCATTTACAATATTCATTGATTTTTGCCATTGAAAAACATCATGTTATTCATATACCAGAAATGTTTGAAGCTACTGACTGAATGAAAGGAGCTGGCATCTCACTCTCTTTGAATCTTCTTTATCATGCTAAGAGGAGCAGGAAAAAGCAAAAAATTTCAGAATTGCACCTTGCAATGCGGAGAAATTACTGTTTGTGCATTTACAATATTCATTGATTTTTGCCATTGAAAAACGTCCAGAAATGATTGAAGCTACTGACTGAATGAAAGGAGCTGGCATCTCACTCTCTTTGAATCTTCTTTATCATGCTAAGAGGAGCAGGAAAAAGCAAAAAATTTCAGAATTGCACCTTGCAATGCGGAGAAATTACTGTTTGTGCATTTACAATATTCATTGATTTTTGCCATTGAAAAACATCATGTTATTCATATACCAGAAATGTTTGAAGCTACTGACTGAATGAAAGGAGCTGGCATCTCACTCTCTTTGAATCTTCTTTATCATGCTAAGAGGAGCAGGAAAAAGCAAAAAATTTCAGAATTGCACCTTGCAATGCGGAGAAATTACTGTTTGTGCATTTACAATATTCATTGATTTTTGCCATTGAAAAACATCATGTTATTCATATACCAGAAATGTTTGAAGCTACTGACTGAATGAAAGGAGCTGGCATCTCACTCTCTTTGAATCTTCTTTATCATGCGAAGAGGAGCAGGAAAAAGCAAAAAATTTCAGAATTGCACCTTGCAATGTGGAGAAATTACTGTTTGTGCATTTACAATATTCATTGATTTTTACCATTGAAAAACGTCCAGAAATGATTGAAGCTACTGACTGAATGAAAGTAGCTGGCATCTCACTCTCTTTGAATCTTCTTTATCATGCTAAGAGGAGCAGGAAAAAGCAAAAAATTTCAGACTTGCACCTTGCAATGCGGAGAAATTACTGTTTGTGCATTTACAATATTCATTGATTTTTGCCATTGAAAAACATCATGTTATTCATATACCAGAAATGTTTGAAGCTACTGACTGAATGAAAGGAGCTGGCATCTCACTCTCTTTGAATCTTCTTTATCATGCTAAGAGGAGCAGGAAAAAGCAAAAAATTTCAGAATTGCACCTTGCAATGCGGAGAAATTACTGTTTGTGCATTTACAATATTCATTGATTTTTGCCATTGAAAAACATCATGTTATTCATATACCAGAAATGTTTGAAGCTACTGACTGAATGAAAGGAGCTGGCATCTCACTCTCTTTGAATCTTCTTTATCATGCTAAGAGGAGCAGGAAAAAGCAAAAAATTTCAGAATTGCACCTTGCAATGTGGAGAAATTACTGTTTGTGCATTTACAATATTCATTGATTTTTGCCATTGAAAAACGTCCAGAAATGATTGAAGCTACTGACTGAATGAAAGGAGCTGGCATCTCACTCTCTTTGAATCTTCTTTATCATGCTAAGAGGAGCAGGAAAAAGCAAAAAATTTCAGAATTGCACCTTGCAATGCGGAGAAATTACTGTTTGTGCATTTACAATATTCATTGATTTTTGCCATTGAAAAACATCATGTTATTCATATACCAGAAATGTTTGAAGCTACTGACTGAATGAAAGGAGCTGGCATCTCACTCTCTTTGAATCTTCTTTATCATGCTAAGAGGAGCAGGAAAAAGCAAAAAATTTCAGAATTGCACCTTGCAATGTGGAGAAATTACTGTTTGTGCATTTACAATATTCATTGATTTTTACCATTGAAAAACGTCCAGAAATGATTGAAGCTACTGACTGAATGAAAGTAGCTGGCATCTCACTCTCTTTGAATCTTCTTTATCATGCTAAGAGGAGCAGGAAAAAGCAAAAAATTTCAGAATTGCACCTTGCAATGCGGAGAAATTACTGTTTGTGCATTTACAATATTCATTGATTTTTGCCATTGAAAAACATCATGTTATTCATATACCAGAAATGTTTGAAGCTACTGACTGAATGAAAGGAGCTGGCATCTCACTCTCTTTGAATCTTCTTTATCATGCTAAGAGGAGCAGGAAAAAGCAAAAAATTTCAGAATTGCACCTTGCAATGCGGAGAAATTACTGTTTGTGCATTTATAATATTAAATGATTTTTGCCATTGAAAAACGTCCAGAAATGATTGAAGCTACTGACTGAACGAAAGGAGCTGGCATCTCACTCTCTTTGAATCTTCTTTATCATGCTAAGAGGAGCAGGAAAAAGCAAAAAATTTCAGAATTGCACCTTGCAATGCGGAGAAATTACTGTTTGTGCATTTACAATATTCATTGATTTTTGCCATTGAAAAACGTCCAGAAATGATTGAAGCTACTGACTGAATGAAAGGAGCTGGCATCTCACTCTCTTTGAATCTTCTTTATCATGCTAAGAGGAGCAGGAAAAAGCAAAAAATTTCAGAATTGCACCTTGCAATGCGGAGAAATTACTGTTTGTGCATTTACAATATTCATTGATTTTTGCCATTGAAAAACATCATGTTATTCATATACCAGAAAAGTTGGAAGCTACTGACTGAATGAAAGGAGCTGGCATCTCACTCTCTTTGAATCGTCTTTATCATGCTAAGAGGAGCAGGAAAAAGCAAAAAATTTCAGAATTGCACCTTGCAATGCGGAGAAATTACTGTTTGTGCATTTACAATATTCATTGATTTTTGCCATTGAAAAACATCATGTTATTCATATACCAGAAATGTTTGAAGCTACTGACTGAATGAAAGGAGCTGGCATCTCACTCTCTTTGAATCTTCTTTATCATGCTAAGAGGAGCAGGAAAAAGCAAAAAATTTCAGAATTGCACCTTGCAATGTGGAGAAATTACTGTTTGTGCATTTACAATATTCATTGATTTTTACCATTGAAAAACGTCCAGAAATGATTGAAGCTACTGACTGAATGAAAGTAGCTGGCATCTCACTCTCTTTGAATCTTCTTTATCATGCTAAGAGGAGCAGGAAAAAGCAAAAAATTTCAGACTTGCACCTTGCAATGCGGAGAAATTACTGTTTGTGCATTTACAATATTCATTGATTTTTGCCATTGAAAAACATCATGTTATTCATATACCAGAAATGTTTGAAGCTACTGACTGAATGAAAGGAGCTGGCATCTCACTCTCTTTGAATCTTCTTTATCATGCTAAGAGGAGCAGGAAAAAGCAAAAAATTTCAGAATTGCACCTTGCAATGTGGAGAAATTACTGTTTGTGCATTTACAATATTCATTGATTTTTACCATTGAAAAACGTCCAGAAATGATTGAAGCTACTGACTGAATGAAAGTAGCTGGCATCTCACTCTCTTTGAATCTTCTTTATCATGCTAAGAGGAGCAGGAAAAAGCAAAAAATTTCAGACTTGCACCTTGCAATGCGGAGAAATTACTGTTTGTGCATTTACAATATTCATTGATTTTTGCCATTGAAAAACATCATGTTATTCATATACCAGAAATGTTTGAAGCTACTGACTGAATGAAAGGAGCTGGCATCTCACTCTCTTTGAATCTTCTTTATCATGCTAAGAGGAGCAGGAAAAAGCAAAAAATTTCAGAATTGCACCTTGCAATGTGGAGAAATTACTGTTTGTGCATTTACAATATTCATTGATTTTTACCATTGAAAAACGTCCAGAAATGATTGAAGCTACTGACTGAATGAAAGTAGCTGGCATCTCACTCTCTTTGAATCTTCTTTATCATGCTAAGAGGAGCAGGAAAAAGCAAAAAATTTCAGCATTGCACCTTGCAATGCGGAGAAATTACTGTTTGTGCATTTACAATATTCATTGATTTTTGCCATTGAAAAACATCATGTTATTCATATACCAGAAATGTTTGAAGCTACTGACTGAATGAAAGGAGCTGGCATCTCACTCTCTTTGAATCTTCTTTATCATGCTAAGAGGAGCAGGAAAAAGCAAAAAATTTCAGAATTGCACCTTGCAATGCGGAGAAATTACTGTTTGTGCATTTATAATATTAAATGATTTTTGCCATTGAAAAACGTCCAGAAATGATTGAAGCTACTGACTGAACGAAAGGAGCTGGCATCTCACTCTCTTTGAATCTTCTTTATCATGCTAAGAGGAGCAGGAAAAAGCAAAAAATTTCAGAATTGCACCTTGCAATGCGGAGAAATTACTGTTTGTGCATTTACAATATTCATTGATTTTTGCCATTGAAAAACGTCCAGAAATGATTGAAGCTACTGACTGAATGAAAGGAGCTGGCATCTCACTCTCTTTGAATCTTCTTTATCATGATAAGAGGAGCAGAAAAAAGCAAAAAATTTCAGAATTGCACCTTGCAATGCGGAGAAATTACTGTTTGTGCATTTACAATATTGATTGATTTTTGCCATTGAAAAACATCATGTTATTCATATACCAGAAATGTTTGAAGCTACTGACTGAATGAAAGGAGCTGGCATCTCACTCTCTTTGAATCTTCTTTATCATGCTAAGAGGAGCAGGAAAAAGCAAAAAATTTCAGAATTGCACCTTGCAATGCGGAGAAATTACTGTTTGTGCATTTACAATATTCATTGATTTTTGCCATTGAAAAACATCATGTTATTCATATACCAGAAATGTTTGAAGCTACTGACTGAATGAAAGGAGCTGGCATCTCACTCTCTTTGAATCTTCTTTATCATGCTAAGAGGAGCAGGAAAAAGCAAAAAATTTCAGAATTGCACCTTGCAATGTGGAGAAATTACTGTTTGTGCATTTACAATATTCATTGATTTTTACCATTGAAAAACGTCCAGAAATGATTGAAGCTACTGACTGAATGAAAGTAGCTGGCATCTCACTCTCTTTGAATCTTCTTTATCATGCTAAGAGGAGCAGGAAAAAGCAAAAAATTTCAGACTTGCACCTTGCAATGCGGAGAAATTACTGTTTGTGCATTTACAATATTCATTGATTTTTGCCATTGAAAAACATCATGTTATTCATATACCAGAAATGTTTGAAGCTACTGACTGAATGAAAGGAGCTGGCATCTCACTCTCTTTGAATCTTCTTTATCATGCTAAGAGGAGCAGGAAAAAGCAAAAAATTTCAGAATTGCACCTTGCAATGCGGAGAAATTACTGTTTGTGCATTTACAATATTCATTGATTTTTGCCATTGAAAAACATCATGTTATTCATATACCAGAAATGTTTGAAGCTACTGACTGAATGAAAGGAGCTGGCATCTCACTCTCTTTGAATCTTCTTTATCATGCTAAGAGGAGCAGGAAAAAGCAAAAAATTTCAGAATTGCACCTTGCAATGTGGAGAAATTACTGTTTGTGCATTTACAATATTCATTGATTTTTACCATTGAAAAACGTTCAGAAATGATTGAAGCTACTGACTGAATGAAAGTAGCTGGCATCTCACTCTCTTTGAATCTTCTTTATCATGCTAAGAGGAGCAGGAAAAAGCAAAAAATTTCAGACTTGCACCTTGCAATGCGGAGAAATTACTGTTTGTGCATTTACAATATTCATTGATTTTTGCCATTGAAAAACATCATGTTATTCATATACCAGAAATGGTTGAAGCTACTGACTGAATGAAAGGAGCTGGCATCTCACTCTCTTTGAATCTTCTTTATCATGCTAAGAGGAGCAGGAAAAAGCAAAAAATTTCAGAATTGCACCTTGCAATGCGGAGAAATTACTGTTTGTGCATTTACAATATTCATTGATTTTTGCCATTGAAAAACGTCCAGAAATGATTGAAGCTACTGACTGAATGAAAGGAGCTGGCATCTCACTCTCTTTGAATCTTCTTTATCATGCTAAGAGGAGCAGGAAAAAGCAAAAAATTTCAGAATTGCACCTTGCAATGCGGAGAAATTACTGTTTGTGCATTTACAATATTCATTGATTTTTGCCATTGAAAAACATCATGTTATTCATATACCAGAAATGTTTGAAGCTACTGACTGAATGAAAGGAGCTGGCATCTCACTCTCTTTGAATCTTCTTTATCATGCTAAGAGGAGCAGGAAAAAGCAAAAAATTTCAGAATTGCACCTTGCAATGTGGAGAAATTACTGTTTGTGCATTTACAATATTCATTGATTTTTACCATTGAAAAACGTCCAGAAATGATTGAAGCTACTGACTGAATGAAAGTAGCTGGCATCTCACTCTCTTTGAATCTTCTTTATCATGCTAAGAGGAGCAGGAAAAAGCAAAAAATTTCAGACTTGCACCTTGCAATGCAGAGAAATTACTGTTTGTGCATTTACAATATTCATTGATTTTTGCCATTGAAAAACATCATGTTATTCATATACCAGAAATGTTTGAAGCTACTGACTGAATGAAAGGAGCTGGCATCTCACTCTCTTTGAATCTTCTTTATCATGCTAAGAGGAGCAGGAAAAAGCAAAAAATTTCAGAATTGCACCTTGCAATGCGGAGAAATTACTGTTTGTGCATTTACAATATTCATTGATTTTTGCCATTGAAAAACATCATGTTATTCATATACCAGAAATGTTTGAAGCTACTGACTGAATGAAAGGAGCTGGCATCTCACTCTCTTTGAATCTTCTTTATCATGCTAAGAGGAGCAGGAAAAAGCAAAAAATTTCAGAATTGCACCTTGCAATGCGGAGAAATTACTGTTTGTGCATTTACAATATTCATTGATTTTTGCCATTGAAAAACATCATGTTATTCATATACCAGAAATGTTTGAAGCTACTGACTGAATGAAAGGAGCTGGCATCTCACTCTCTTTGAATCTTCTTTATCATGCTAAGAGGAGCAGGAAAAAGCAAAAAATTTCAGAATTGCACCTTGCAATGTGGAGAAATTAGTGTTTGTGCATTTACAATATTCATTGATTTTTACCATTGAAAAACGTTCAGAAATGATTGAAGCTACTGACTGAATGAAAGTAGCTGGCATCTCACTCTCTTTGAATCTTCTTTATCATGCTAAGAGGAACAGGAAAAAGCAAAAAATTTCAGACTTGCACCTTGCAATGCGGAGAAATTACTGTTTGTGCATTTACAATATTCATTGATTTTTGCCATTGAAAAACATCATGTTATTCATATACCAGAAATGGTTGAAGCTACTGACTGAATGAAAGGAGCTGGCATCTCACTCTCTTTGAATCTTCTTTATCATGCTAAGAGGAGCAGGAAAAAGCAAAAAATTTCAGAATTGCACCTTGCAATGCGGAGAAATTACTGTTTGTGCATTTACAATATTCATTGATTTTTGCCATTGAAAAACGTCCAGAAATGATTGAAGCTACTGACTGAATGAAAGGAGCTGGCATCTCACTCTCTTTGAATCTTCTTTATCATGCTAAGAGGAGCAGGAAAAAGCAAAAAATTTCAGAATTGCACCTTGCAATGCGGAGAAATTACTGTTTGCGCATTTACAATATTCATTGATTTTTGCCATTGAAAAACATCATGTTATTCATATACCAGAAATGTTTGAAGCTACTGACTGAATGAAAGGAGCTGGCATCTCACTCTCTTTGAATCTTCTTTATCATGCTAAGAGGAGCAGGAAAAAGCAAAAAATTTCAGAATTGCACCTTGCAATGTGGAGAAATTACTGTTTGTGCATTTACAATATTCATTGATTTTTACCATTGAAAAACGTCCAGAAATGATTGAAGCTACTGACTGAATGAAAGGAGCTGGCATCTCACTCTCTTTGAATCTTCTTTATCATGCTAAGAGGAGCAGGAAAAAGCAAAAAATTTCAGAATTGCACCTTGCAATGTGGAGAAATTACTGTTTGTGCATTTACAATATTCATTGATTTTTACCATTGAAAAACGTCCAGAAATGATTGAAGCTACTGACTGAATGAAAGTAGCTGGCATCTCACTCTCTTTGAATCTTCTTTATCATGCTAAGAGGAGCAGGAAAAAGCAAAAAATTTCAGCATTGCACCTTGCAATGCGGAGAAATTACTGTTTGTGCATTTACAATATTCATTGATTTTTGCCATTGAAAAACATCATGTTATTCATATACCAGAAATGTTTGAAGCTACTGACTGAATGAAAGGAGCTGGCATCTCACTCTCTTTGAATCTTCTTTATCATGCTAAGAGGAGCAGGAAAAAGCAAAAAATTTCAGAATTGCACCTTGCAATGCGGAGAAATTACTGTTTGTGCATTTATAATATTAAATGATTTTTGCCATTGAAAAACGTCCAGAAATGATTGAAGCTACTGACTGAACGAAAGGAGCTGGCATCTCACTCTCTTTGAATCTTCTTTATCATGCTAAGAGGAGCAGGAAAAAGCAAAAAATTTCAGAATTGCACCTTGCAATGCGGAGAAATTACTGTTTGTGCATTTACAATATTCATTGATTTTTGCCATTGAAAAACGTCCAGAAATGATTGAAGCTACTGACTGAATGAAAGGAGCTGGCATCTCACTCTCTTTGAATCTTCTTTATCATGATAAGAGGAGCAGAAAAAAGCAAAAAATTTCAGAATTGCACCTTGCAATGCGGAGAAATTACTGTTTGTGCATTTACAATATTGATTGATTTTTGCCATTGAAAAACATCATATTATTCATATACCAGAAATGTTTGAAGCTACTGACTGAATGAAAGGAGCTGGCATCTCACTCTCTTTGAATCTTCTTTATCATGCTAAGAGGAGCAGGAAAAAGCAAAAAATTTCAGAATTGCACCTTGCAATGCGGAGAAATTACTGTTTGTGCATTTACAATATTCATTGATTTTTGCCATTGAAAAACATCATGTTATTCATATACCAGAAATGTTTGAAGCTACTGACTGAATGAAAGGAGCTGGCATCTCACTCTCTTTGAATCTTCTTTATCATGCTAAGAGGAGCAGGAAAAAGCAAAAAATTTCAGAATTGCACCTTGCAATGTGGAGAAATTACTGTTTGTGCATTTACAATATTCATTGATTTTTACCATTGAAAAACGTCCAGAAATGATTGAAGCTACTGACTGAATGAAAGTAGCTGGCATCTCACTCTCTTTGAATCTTCTTTATCATGCTAAGAGGAGCAGGAAAAAGCAAAAAATTTCAGACTTGCACCTTGCAATGCGGAGAAATTACTGTTTGTGCATTTACAATATTCATTGATTTTTGCCATTGAAAAACATCATGTTATTCATATACCAGAAATGTTTGAAGCTACTGACTGAATGAAAGGAGCTGGCATCTCACTCTCTTTGAATCTTCTTTATCATGCTAAGAGGAGCAGGAAAAAGCAAAAAATTTCAGAATTGCACCTTGCAATGCGGAGAAATTACTGTTTGTGCATTTACAATATTCATTGATTTTTGCCATTGAAAAACATCATGTTATTCATATACCAGAAATGTTTGAAGCTACTGACTGAATGAAAGGAGCTGGCATCTCACTCTCTTTGAATCTTCTTTATCATGCTAAGAGGAGCAGGAAAAAGCAAAAAATTTCAGAATTGCACCTTGCAATGTGGAGAAATTACTGTTTGTGCATTTACAATATTCATTGATTTTTACCATTGAAAAACGTTCAGAAATGATTGAAGCTACTGACTGAATGAAAGTAGCTGGCATCTCACTCTCTTTGAATCTTCTTTATCATGCTAAGAGGAGCAGGAAAAAGCAAAAAATTTCAGACTTGCACCTTGCAATGCGGAGAAATTACTGTTTGTGCATTTACAATATTCATTGATTTTTGCCATTGAAAAACATCATGTTATTCATATACCAGAAATGGTTGAAGCTACTGACTGAATGAAAGGAGCTGGCATCTCACTCTCTTTGAATCTTCTTTATCATGCTAAGAGGAGCAGGAAAAAGCAAAAAATTTCAGAATTGCACCTTGCAATGCGGAGAAATTACTGTTTGTGCATTTACAATATTCATTGATTTTTGCCATTGAAAAACGTCCAGAAATGATTGAAGCTACTGACTGAATGAAAGGAGCTGGCATCTCACTCTCTTTGAATCTTCTTTATCATGCTAAGAGGAGCAGGAAAAAGCAAAAAATTTCAGAATTGCACCTTGCAATGCGGAGAAATTACTGTTTGTGCATTTACAATATTCATTGATTTTTGCCATTGAAAAACATCATGTTATTCATATACCAGAAATGTTTGAAGCTACTGACTGAATGAAAGGAGCTGGCATCTCACTCTCTTTGAATCTTCTTTATCATGCTAAGAGGAGCAGGAAAAAGCAAAAAATTTCAGAATTGCACCTTGCAATGTGGAGAAATTACTGTTTGTGCATTTACAATATTCATTGATTTTTACCATTGAAAAACGTCCAGAAATGATTGAAGCTACTGACTGAATGAAAGTAGCTGGCATCTCACTCTCTTTGAATCTTCTTTATCATGCTAAGAGGAGCAGGAAAAAGCAAAAAATTTCAGACTTGCACCTTGCAATGCGGAGAAATTACTGTTTGTGCATTTACAATATTCATTGATTTTTGCCATTGAAAAACATCATGTTATTCATATACCAGAAATGTTTGAAGCTACTGACTGAATGAAAGGAGCTGGCATCTCACTCTCTTTGAATCTTCTTTATCATGCTAAGAGGAGCAGGAAAAAGCAAAAAATTTCAGAATTGCACCTTGCAATGCGGAGAAATTACTGTTTGTGCATTTACAATATTCATTGATTTTTGCCATTGAAAAACATCATGTTATTCATATACCAGAAATGTTTGAAGCTACTGACTGAATGAAAGGAGCTGGCATCTCACTCTCTTTGAATCTTCTTTATCATGCTAAGAGGAGCAGGAAAAAGCAAAAAATTTCAGAATTGCACCTTGCAATGCGGAGAAATTACTGTTTGTGCATTTACAATATTCATTGATTTTTGCCATTGAAAAACATCATGTTATTCATATACCAGAAATGTTTGAAGCTACTGACTGAATGAAAGGAGCTGGCATCTCACTCTCTTTGAATCTTCTTTATCATGCTAAGAGGAGCAGGAAAAAGCAAAAAATTTCAGAATTGCACCTTGCAATGTGGAGAAATTACTGTTTGTGCATTTACAATATTCATTGATTTTTACCATTGAAAAACGTCCAGAAATGATTGAAGCTACTGACTGAATGAAAGGAGCTGGCATCTCACTCTCTTTGAATCTTCTTTATCATGCTAAGAGGAGCAGGAAAAAGCAAAAAATTTCAGAATTGCACCTTGCAATGTGGAGAAATTACTGTTTGTGCATTTACAATATTCATTGATTTTTACCATTGAAAAACGTCCAGAAATGATTGAAGCTACTGACTGAATGAAAGTAGCTGGCATCTCACTCTCTTTGAATCTTCTTTATCATGCTAAGAGGAGCAGGAAAAAGCAAAAAATTTCAGCATTGCACCTTGCAATGCGGAGAAATTACTGTTTGTGCATTTACAATATTCATTGATTTTTGCCATTGAAAAACATCATGTTATTCATATACCAGAAATGTTTGAAGCTACTGACTGAATGAAAGGAGCTGGCATCTCACTCTCTTTGAATCTTCTTTATCATGCTAAGAGGAGCAGGAAAAAGCAAAAAATTTCAGAATTGCACCTTGCAATGCGGAGAAATTACTGTTTGTGCATTTATAATATTAAATGATTTTTGCCATTGAAAAACGTCCAGAAATGATTGAAGCTACTGACTGAACGAAAGGAGCTGGCATCTCACTCTCTTTGAATCTTCTTTATCATGCTAAGAGGAGCAGGAAAAAGCAAAAAATTTCAGAATTGCACCTTGCAATGCGGAGAAATTACTGTTTGTGCATTTACAATATTCATTGATTTTTGCCATTGAAAAACGTCCAGAAATGATTGAAGCTACTGACTGAATGAAAGGAGCTGGCATCTCACTCTCTTTGAATCTTCTTTATCATGATAAGAGGAGCAGAAAAAAGCAAAAAATTTCAGAATTGCACCTTGCAATGCGGAGAAATTACTGTTTGTGCATTTACAATATTGATTGATTTTTGCCATTGAAAAACATCATATTATTCATATACCAGAAATGTTTGAAGCTACTGACTGAATGAAAGGAGCTGGCATCTCACTCTCTTTGAATCTTCTTTATCATGCTAAGAGGAGCAGGAAAAAGCAAAAAATTTCAGAATTGCACCTTGCAATGCGGAGAAATTACTGTTTGTGCATTTACAATATTCATTGATTTTTGCCATTGAAAAACATCATGTTATTCATATACCAGAAATGTTTGAAGCTACTGACTGAATGAAAGGAGCTGGCATCTCACTCTCTTTGAATCTTCTTTATCATGCTAAGAGGAGCAGGAAAAAGCAAAAAATTTCAGAATTGCACCTTGCAATGTGGAGAAATTACTGTTTGTGCATTTACAATATTCATTGATTTTTACCATTGAAAAACGTCCAGAAATGATTGAAGCTACTGACTGAATGAAAGTAGCTGGCATCTCACTCTCTTTGAATCTTCTTTATCATGCTAAGAGGAGCAGGAAAAAGCAAAAAATTTCAGACTTGCACCTTGCAATGCGGAGAAATTACTGTTTGTGCATTTACAATATTCATTGATTTTTGCCATTGAAAAACATCATGTTATTCATATACCAGAAATGTTTGAAGCTACTGACTGAATGAAAGGAGCTGGCATCTCACTCTCTTTGAATCTTCTTTATCATGCTAAGAGGAGCAGGAAAAAGCAAAAAATTTCAGAATTGCACCTTGCAATGCGGAGAAATTACTGTTTGTGCATTTACAATATTCATTGATTTTTGCCATTGAAAAACATCATGTTATTCATATACCAGAAATGTTTGAAGCTACTGACTGAATGAAAGGAGCTGGCATCTCACTCTCTTTGAATCTTCTTTATCATGCTAAGAGGAGCAGGAAAAAGCAAAAAATTTCAGAATTGCACCTTGCAATGTGGAGAAATTACTGTTTGTGCATTTACAATATTCATTGATTTTTACCATTGAAAAACGTTCAGAAATGATTGAAGCTACTGACTGAATGAAAGTAGCTGGCATCTCACTCTCTTTGAATCTTCTTTATCATGCTAAGAGGAGCAGGAAAAAGCAAAAAATTTCAGACTTGCACCTTGCAATGCGGAGAAATTACTGTTTGTGCATTTACAATATTCATTGATTTTTGCCATTGAAAAACATCATGTTATTCATATACCAGAAATGGTTGAAGCTACTGACTGAATGAAAGGAGCTGGCATCTCACTCTCTTTGAATCTTCTTTATCATGCTAAGAGGAGCAGGAAAAAGCAAAAAATTTCAGAATTGCACCTTGCAATGCGGAGAAATTACTGTTTGTGCATTTACAATATTCATTGATTTTTGCCATTGAAAAACGTCCAGAAATGATTGAAGCTACTGACTGAATGAAAGGAGCTGGCATCTCACTCTCTTTGAATCTTCTTTATCATGCTAAGAGGAGCAGGAAAAAGCAAAAAATTTCAGAATTGCACCTTGCAATGCGGAGAAATTACTGTTTGTGCATTTACAATATTCATTGATTTTTGCCATTGAAAAACATCATGTTATTCATATACCAGAAATGTTTGAAGCTACTGACTGAATGAAAGGAGCTGGCATCTCACTCTCTTTGAATCTTCTTTATCATGCTAAGAGGAGCAGGAAAAAGCAAAAAATTTCAGAATTGCACCTTGCAATGTGGAGAAATTACTGTTTGTGCATTTACAATATTCATTGATTTTTACCATTGAAAAACGTCCAGAAATGATTGAAGCTACTGACTGAATGAAAGTAGCTGGCATCTCACTCTCTTTGAATCTTCTTTATCATGCTAAGAGGAGCAGGAAAAAGCAAAAAATTTCAGACTTGCACCTTGCAATGCGGAGAAATTACTGTTTGTGCATTTACAATATTCATTGATTTTTGCCATTGAAAAACATCATGTTATTCATATACCAGAAATGTTTGAAGCTACTGACTGAATGAAAGGAGCTGGCATCTCACTCTCTTTGAATCTTCTTTATCATGCTAAGAGGAGCAGGAAAAAGCAAAAAATTTCAGAATTGCACCTTGCAATGCGGAGAAATTACTGTTTGTGCATTTACAATATTCATTGATTTTTGCCATTGAAAAACATCATGTTATTCATATACCAGAAATGTTTGAAGCTACTGACTGAATGAAAGGAGCTGGCATCTCACTCTCTTTGAATCTTCTTTATCATGCTAAGAGGAGCAGGAAAAAGCAAAAAATTTCAGAATTGCACCTTGCAATGCGGAGAAATTACTGTTTGTGCATTTACAATATTCATTGATTTTTGCCATTGAAAAACATCATGTTATTCATATACCAGAAATGTTTGAAGCTACTGACTGAATGAAAGGAGCTGGCATCTCACTCTCTTTGAATCTTCTTTATCATGCTAAGAGGAGCAGGAAAAAGCAAAAAATTTCAGAATTGCACCTTGCAATGTGGAGAAATTACTGTTTGTGCATTTACAATATTCATTGATTTTTACCATTGAAAAACGTTCAGAAATGATTGAAGCTACTGACTGAATGAAAGTAGCTGGCATCTCACTCTCTTTGAATCTTCTTTATCATGCTAAGAGGAGCAGGAAAAAGCAAAAAATTTCAGACTTGCACCTTGCAATGCGGAGAAATTACTGTTTGTGCATTTACAATATTCATTGATTTTTGCCATTGAAAAACATCATGTTATTCATATACCAGAAATGGTTGAAGCTACTGACTGAATGAAAGGAGCTGGCATCTCACTCTCTTTGAATCTTCTTTATCATGCTAAGAGGAGCAGGAAAAAGCAAAAAATTTCAGAATTGCACCTTGCAATGCGGAGAAATTACTGTTTGTGCATTTACAATATTCATTGATTTTTGCCATTGAAAAACGTCCAGAAATGATTGAAGCTACTGACTGAATGAAAGGAGCTGGCATCTCACTCTCTTTGAATCTTCTTTATCATGCTAAGAGGAGCAGGAAAAAGCAAAAAATTTCAGAATTGCACCTTGCAATGCGGAGAAATTACTGTTTGCGCATTTACAATATTCATTGATTTTTGCCATTGAAAAACATCATGTTATTCATATACCAGAAATGTTTGAAGCTACTGACTGAATGAAAGGAGCTGGCATCTCACTCTCTTTGAATCTTCTTTATCATGCTAAGAGGAGCAGGAAAAAGCAAAAAATTTCAGAATTGCACCTTGCAATGTGGAGAAATTACTGTTTGTGCATTTACAATATTCATTGATTTTTACCATTGAAAAACGTCCAGAAATGATTGAAGCTACTGACTGAATGAAAGTAGCTGGCATCTCACTCTCTTTGAATCTTCTTTATCATGCTAAGAGGAGCAGGAAAAAGCAAAAAATTTCAGACTTGCACCTTGCAATGCGGAGAAATTACTGTTTGTGCATTTACAATATTCATTGATTTTTGCCATTGAAAAACATCATGTTATTCATATACCAGAAATGTTTGAAGCTACTGACTGAATGAAAGGAGCTGGCATCTCACTCTCTTTGAATCTTCTTTATCATGCTAAGAGGAGCAGGAAAAAGCAAAAAATTTCAGAATTGCACCTTGCAATGCGGAGATATTACTGTTTGTGCATTTACAATATTCATTGATTTTTGCCATTGAAAAACATCATGTTATTCATATACCAGAAATGTTTGAAGCTACTGACTGAATGAAAGGAGCTGGCATCTCACTCTCTTTGAATCTTCTTTATCATGCTAAGAGGAGCAGGAAAAAGCAAAAAATTTCAGAATTGCACCTTGCAATGTGGAGAAATTACTGTTTGTGCATTTATAATATTCATTGATTTTTACCATTGAAAAACGTTCAGAAATGATTGAAGCTACTGACTGAATGAAAGTAGCTGGCATCTCACTCTCTTTGAATCTTCTTTATCATGCTAAGAGGAGCAGGAAAAAGCAAAAAATTTCAGACTTGCACCTTGCAATGCGGAGAAATTACTGTTTGTGCATTTACAATATTCATTGATTTTTGCCATTGAAAAACATCATGTTATTCATATACCAGAAATGTTTGAAGCTACTGACTGAATGAAAGGAGCTGGCATCTCACTCTCTTTGAATCTTCTTTATCATGCTAAGAGGAGCAGGAAAAAGCAAAAAATTTCAGAATTGCACCTTGCAATGCGGAGAAATTACTGTTTGTGCATTTACAATATTCATTGATTTTTGCCATTGAAAAACGTCCAGAAATGATTGAAGCTACTGACTGAATGAAAGGAGCTGGCATCTCACTCTCTTTGAATCTTCTTTATCATGCTAAGAGGAGCAAGAAAAAGCAAAAAATTTCAGAATTGCACCTTGCAATGCGGAGAAATTACTGTTTGTGCATTTACAATATTCATTGATTTTTGCCATTGAAAAACATCATGTTATTCATATACCAGAAATGTTTGAAGCTACTGACTGAATGAAAGGAGCTGGCATCTCACTCTCTTTGAATCTTCTTTATCATGCTAAGAGGAGCAGGAAAAAGCAAAAAATTTCAGAATTGCACCTTGCAATGTGGAGAAATTACTGTTTGTGCATTTACAATATTCATTGATTTTTACCATTGAAAAACGTTCAGAAATGATTGAAGCTACTGACTGAATGAAAGTAGCTGGCATCTCACTCTCTTTGAATCTTCTTTATCATGCTAAGAGGAGCAGGAAAAAGCAAAAAATTTCAGACTTGCACCTTGCAATGCGGAGAAATTACTGTTTGTGCATTTACAATATTCATTGATTTTTGCCATTGAAAAACATCATGTTATTCATATACCAGAAATGTTTGAAGCTACTGACTGAATGAAAGGAGCTGGCATCTCACTCTCTTTGAATCTTCTTTATCATGCTAAGAGGAGCAGGAAAAAGCAAAAAATTTCAGAATTGCACCTTGCAATGCGGAGAAATTACTGTTTGTGCATTTACAATATTCATTGATTTTTGCCATTGAAAAACGTCCAGAAATGATTGAAGCTACTGACTGAATGAAAGGAGCTGGCATCTCACTCTCTTTGAATCTTCTTTATCATGCTAAGAGGAGCAGGAAAAAGCAAAAAATTTCAGAATTGCACCTTGCAATGCGGAGAAATTACTGTTTGTGCATTTACAATATTCATTGATTTTTGCCATTGAAAAACATCATGTTATTCATATACCAGAAATGTTTGAAGCTACTGACTGAATGAAAGGAGCTGGCATCTCACTCTCTTTGAATCTTCTTTATCATGCTAAGAGGAGCAGGAAAAAGCAAAAAATTTCAGAATTGCACCTTGCAATGCGGAGAAATTACTGTTTGTGCATTTATAATATTAAATGATTTTTGCCATTGAAAAACGTCCAGAAATGATTGAAGCTACTGACTGAACGAAAGGAGCTGGCATCTCACTCTCTTTGAATCTTCTTTATCATGCTAAGAGGAGCAGGAAAAAGCAAAAAATTTCAGAATTGCACCTTGCAATGCGGAGAAATTACTGTTTGTGCATTTACAATATTCATTGATTTTTGCCATTGAAAAACATCATGTTATTCATATACCAGAAATGTTTGAAGCTACTGACTGAATGAAAGGAGCTGGCATCTCACTCTCTTTGAATCTTCTTTATCATGCTAAGAGGATCAGGAACAAGCAAAAAATTTCAGAATTGCACCTTGCAATGCGGAGAAATTACTGTTTGTGCATTTACAATATTCATTGATTTTTGCCATTGAAAAACGTCCAGAAATGATTGAAGCTACTGACTGAATGAAAGGAGCTGGCATCTCACTCTCTTTGAATCTTCTTTATCATGGTAAGAGGAGCAGGAAAAAGCAAAAAATTTCAGAATTGCACCTTGCAATGCGGAGAAATTACTGTTTGTGCATTTACAATATTCATTGATTTTTGCCATTGAAAAACGTCCAGAAATGATTGAAGCTACTGACTGAATGAAAGGAGCTGGCATCTCACTCTCTTTGAATCTTGTTTATCATGCTAAGAGGAGCAGGAAAAAGCAAAAAATTTCAGAATTGCACCTTGCAATGCGGAGAAATTACTGTTTGTGCATTTACAATATTCATTGATTTTTGCCATTGAAAAACATCCAGAAATGATTGAAGCTACTGACTGAATGAAAGGAGCTGGCATCTCACTCTCTTTGAATCTTCTTTATCATGCTAAGAGGAGCAGGAAAAAGCAAAAAATTTCAGAATTGCACCTTGCAATGCGGAGAAATTACTGTTTGTGCATAAATAATATTCATTGATTTTTGCCATTGAAAAACATCATGTTATTCATATACCAGAAATGATTGAAGCTACTGACTGAATGAAAGGAGCTGGCATCTCACTCTCTTTGAATCTTCTTTATCATGCTAAGAGGAGCAGGAAAAAGTAAAAAATTTCAGAATTGCACCTTGCAATGCGGAGAAATTACTGTTTGTGCATTTATAATATTCAATGATTTTTGCCATTGAAAAACGTCCAGAAATGATTGAAGCTACTGACTGAACGAAAGGAGCTGGCATCTCACTCTCTTTGAATCTTCTTTATCATGCTAAGAGGAGCAGGAAAAAGCAAAAAATTTCAGAATTGCACCTTGCAATGCGGAGAAATTACTGTTTGTGCATTTACAATATTCATTGATTTTTGCCATTGAAAAACATCATGCTATTCATATACCAGAAATGTTTGAAGCTACTGACTGAATGAAAGGAGCTGGCATCTCACTCTCTTTGAATCTTCTTTATCATGCTAAGAGGAGCAGGAAAAAGCAAAAAATTTCAGAATTGCACCTTGCAATGCGGAGAAATTACTGTTTGTGCATTTACAATATTCATTGATTTTTGCCATTGAAAAACGTCCAGAAATGATTGAAGCTACTGACTGAATGAAAGGAGCTGGCATCTCACTCTCTTTGAATCTTGTTTATCATGCTAAGAGGAGCAGGAAAAAGCAAAAAATTTCAGAATTGCACCTTGCAATGCGGAGAAATTACTGTTTGTGCATTTACAATATTCATTGATTTTTGCCATTGAAAAACGTCCAGAAATGATTGAAGCTACTGACTGAATGAAAGGAGCTGGCATCTCACTCTCTTTGAATCTTCTTTACCATGCTAAGAGGAGCAGGAAAAAGCAAAAAATTTCAGAATTGCACCTTGCAATGCGGAGAAATTACTGTTTGTGCATTTACAATATTCATTGATTTTTGCCATTGAAAAACATCATGTTATTCATATACCAGAAATGATTGAAGCTACTGACTGAATGAAAGGAGCTGGCATCTCACTCTCTTTGAATCTTCTTTATCATGCTAAGAGGAGCAGGAAAAAGTAAAAAATTTCAGAATTGCACCTTGCAATGCGGAGAAATTACTGTTTGTGCATTTATAATATTCAATGATTTTTGCCATTGAAAAACGTCCAGAAATGATTGAAGCTACTGACTGAACGAAAGGAGCTGGCATCTCACTCTCTTTGAATCTTCTTTATCATGCTAAGAGGAGCAGGAAAAAGCAAAAAATTTCAGAATTGCACCTTGCAATGCGGAGAAATTACTGTTTGTGCATTTACAATATTCATTGATTTTTGCCATTGAAAAACATCATGTTATTCATATACCAGAAATGTTTGAAGCTACTGACTGAATGAAAGGAGCTGACATCTCACTCTCTTTGAATCTTCTTTATCATGCTAAGAGGAGCAGGAAAAAGCAAAAAATTTCAGAATTGCACCTTGCAATGCGGAGAAATTACTGTTTGTGCATTTACAATATTCATTGATTTTTGCCATTGAAAAACATCCAGAAATGATTGAAGCTACTGACTGAATGAAAGGAGCTGGCATCTCACTCTCTTTGAATCTTCTTTATCATGCTAAGAGGAGCAGGAAAAAGCAAAAAATTTCAGAATTGCACCTTGCAATGCGGAGAAATTACTGTTTGTGCATTTACAATATTCATTGATTTTTGCCATTGAAAAACATCATGTTATTCATATACCAGAAATGTTTGAAGCTACTGACTGAATGAAAGGAGCTGGCATCTCACTCTCTTTGAATCTTCTTTATCATGCTAAGAGGAGCAGGAAAAAGCAAAAAATTTCAGAATTGCACCTTGCAATGCGGAGAAATTACTGTTTGTGCATTTACAATATTCATTGATTTTTGCCATTGAAAAACGTCCAGAAATGATTGAAGCTACTGACTGAATGAAAGGAGCTGGCATCTCACTCTCTTTGAATCTTCTTTATCATGCTAAGAGGAGCAGGAAAAAGCAAAAAATTTCAGAATTGCACCTTGCAATGCGGAGAAATTCCTGTTTGTGCATTTACAATATTCATTGATTTTTGCCACTGAAAAACGTCCAGAAATGATTGAAGCTACTGACTGAATGAAAGGAGCTGGCATCTCACTCTCTTTCAATCTTCTTTATCATGCTAAGAGGAGCAGGAAAAATCAAAAAATTTCAGAATTGCACCTTGCAATGCGGAGAAATTACTGTTTGTGCATTTACAATATTCATTGATTTTTTGCCATTGAAAAACATGTTATTCATATACCAGAAATGTTTGAAGCTACTGACTGAATGAAAGGAGCTGGCACCTCACTCTCTTTGAATCTTCTTTATCATGCTAAGAGGAGCGGGAAAAAGCAAAAAATTTCAGAATTGCACCTTGCAATGCGGAGAAATTACTGTTTGTGCATTTACAATATTCATTGATTTTTGCCATTGAAAAACGTCCAGAAATGATTGAAGGTACTGACTGAATGAAAGGAGCTGGCATCTCACTCTCTTTGAATCTTCTTTATCATGCTAAGAGGAGCAGGAAAAAGCAAAAAATTTCAGAATTGCACCTTGCAATGCGGAGAAATTACTGTTTGTGCATTTACAATATTCATTGATTTTTGCCACTGAAAAACGTCCAGAAATGATTGAAGCTACTGACTGAATGAAAGGAGCTGGCATCTCACTCTCTTGAATCTTCTTTATCATGCTAAGAGGATCAGGAAAAAGCAAAAAATTTCAGAATTGCACCTTGCAATGCGGAGAAATTACAGTTTGTGCATTTACAATATTCATTGATTTTTGCCATTGAAAAACATCCAGAAATGATTGAAGCTACTGACTGAATGAAAGGAGCTGGCATCTCACTCTCTTTGAATCTTCTTTATCATGCTAAGAGGAGCAGGAAAAAGCAAAAAATTTCAGACTTGCACCTTGCAATGCGGAGAAATTACTGTTTGTGCATTTACAATATTCATTGATTTTTGCCATTGAAAAACATCATGTTATTCATATACCAGAAATGTTTGAAGCTACTGACTGAATGAAAGGAGCTGGCATCTCACTCTCTTTGAATCTTCTTTATCATGCTAAGAGGAGCAGGAAAAAGCAAAAAATTTCAGAATTGCACCTTGCAATGCGGAGAAATTACTGTTTGTGCATTTACAATATTCATTGATTTTTGCCATTGAAAAACGTCCAGAAATGATTGAAGCTACTGACTGAATGAAAGGAGCTGGCATCTCACTCTCTTTGAATCTTCTTTATCATGCTAAGAGGAGCAGGAAAAAGCAAAAAATTTCAGAATTGCACCTTGCAATGCGGAGAAATTCCTGTTTGTGCATTTACAATATTCATTGATTTTTGCCACTGAAAAACGTCCAGAAATGATTGAAGCTACTGACTGAATGAAAGGAGCTGGCATCTCACTCTCTTTCAATCTTCTTTATCATGCTAAGAGGAGCAGGAAAAATCAAAAAATTTCAGAATTGCACCTTGCAATGCGGAGAAATTACTGTTTGTGCATTTACAATATTCATTGTTTTTTTGCCATTGAAAAACATGTTATTCATATACCAGAAATGTTTGAAGCTACTGACTGAATGAAAGGAGCTGGCACCTCACTCTCTTTGAATCTTCTTTATCATGCTAAGAGGAGCGGGAAAAAGCAAAAAATTTCAGAATTGCACCTTGCAATGCGGAGAAATTACTGTTTGTGCATTTACAATATTCATTGATTTTTGCCATTGAAAAACGTCCAGAAATGATTGAAGGTACTGACTGAATGAAAGGAGCTGGCATCTCACTCTCTTTGAATCTTCTTTATCATGCTAAGAGGAGCAGGAAAAAGCAAAAAATTTCAGAATTGCACCTTGCAATGCGGAGAAATTACTGTTTGTGCATTTACAATATTCATTGATTTTTGCCACTGAAAAACGTCCAGAAATGATTGAAGCTACTGACTGAATGAAAGGAGCTGGCATCTCACTCTCTTGAATCTTCTTTATCATGCTAAGAGGATCAGGAAAAAGCAAAAAATTTCAGAATTGCACCTTGCAATGCGGAGAAATTACAGTTTGTGCATTTACAATATTCATTGATTTTTGCCATTGAAAAACATCCAGAAATGATTGAAGCTACTGACTGAATGAAAGGAGCTGGCATCTCACTCTCTTTGAATCTTCTTTATCATGCTAAGAGGAGCAGGAAAAAGCAAAAAATTTCAGACTTGCACCTTGCAATGCGGAGAAATTACTGTTTGTGCATTTACAATATTCATTGATTTTTGCCATTGAAAAACATCATGTTATTCATATACCAGAAATGTTTGAAGCTACTGACTGAATGAAAGGAGCTGGCATCTCACTCTCTTTGAATCTTCTTTATCATGCTAAGAGGAGCAGGAAAAAGCAAAAAATTTCAGAATTGCACCTTGCAATGCGGAGAAATTACTGTTTGTGCATTTACAATATTCATTGATTTTTGCCATTGAAAAACATCATGTTATTCATATACCAGAAATGTTTGAAGCTACTGACTGAATGAAAGGAGCTGGCATCTCACTCTCTTTGAATCTTCTTTATCATGCTAAGAGGAGCAGGAAAAAGCAAAAAATTTCAGAATTGCACCTTGGAATGCGGAGAAATTACTGTTTGTGCATTTACAATATTCATTGACTTTTGCCATTGAAAAATGTCCAGAAATGATTGAAGCTACTGACTGAATGAAAGGAGCTGGCATCTCACTCTCTTTGAATCTTCTTTATCATGCTAAGAGGAGCAGGAAAAATCAAAAAATTTCAGAATTGCACCTTGCAATGCGGAGAAATTACTGTTTGTGCATTTACAATATTCATTGATTTTTGCCATTGAAAAACATGTTATTCATATACCAGAAATGTTTGAAGCTACTGACTGAATGAAAGGAGCTGGCACCTCACTCTCTTTGAATCTTCTTTATCATGCTAAGAGGAGCGGGAAAAAGCAAAAAATTTCAGAATTGCACCTTGCAATGCGGAGAAATTACTGTTTGTGCATTTACAATATTCATTGATTTTTGCCATTGAAAAACGTCCAGAAATGATTGAAGGTACTGACTGAATGAAAGGAGCTGGCATCCCACTCTCTTTGAATCTTCTTTATCATGCTAAGAGGAGCAGGAAAAAGCAAAAAATTTCAGAATTGCACCTTGCAATGCGGAGAAATTACTGTTTGTGCATTTACAATATTCATTGATTTTTGCCATTGAAAAACGTCCAGAAATGATTGAAGCTACTGACTGAATGAAAGGAGCTGGCATCTCACTCTCTTTGAATCTTCTTTATCATGCTAAGAGGAGCAGGAAAAAGCAAAAAATTTCAGAATTGCACCTTGCAATGCGGAGAAATTACAGTTTGTGCATTTACAATATTCATTGATTTTTGCCATTGAAAAACATCCAGAAATGATTGAAGCTACTGACTGAATGAAAGGAGCTGGCATCTCACTCTCTTTGAATCTTCTTTATCATGCTAAGAGGAGCAGGAAAAAGCAAAAAATTTCAGAATTGCACCTTGCAATGCGGAGAAATTACTGTTTGTGCATTTACAATATTCATTGATTTTTGCCATTGAAAAACATCATGTTATTCATATACCAGAAATGTTTGAAGCTACTGACTGAATGAAAGGAGCTGGCAACTCACTCTCTTTGAATCTTCTTTATCATGCTAAGAGGAGTAGGAAAAAGCAAAAAATTTCAGAATTGCACCTTGCAATGTGGAGAAATTACTGTTTGTGCATTTACAATATTCATTGATTTTTACCATTGAAAAACGTCCAGAAATGATTGAAGCTACTGACTGAATGAAAGTAGCTGGCATCTCACTCTCTTTGAATCTTCTTTATCATGCTAAGAGGAGCAGGAAAAAGCAAAAAATTTCAGACTTGCACCTTGCAATGCGGAGAAATTACTGTTTGTGCATTTACAATATTCATTGATTTTTGCCATTGAAAAACGTCCAGAAATGATTGAAGGTACTGACTGAATGAAAGGAGCTGGCATCTCACTCTCTTTGAATCTTCTTTATCATGCTAAGAGGAGCAGGAAAAAGCAAAAAATTTCAGAATTGCACCTTGCAATGCGGAGAAATTACAGTTTGTGCATTTACAATATTCATTGATTTTTGCCATTGAAAAACATCCAGAAATGATTGAAGCTACTGACTGAATGAAAGGAGCTGGCATCTCACTCTCTTTGAATCTTCTTTATCATGCTAAGAGGAGCAGGAAAAAGCAAAAAATTTCAGAATTGCACCTTGCAATGCGGAGAAATTACTGTTTGTGCATTTACAATATTCATTGATTTTTGCCATTGAAAAACATCATGTTATTCATATACCAGAAATGTTTGAAGCTACTGACTGAATGAAAGGAGCTGGCAACTCACTCTCTTTGAATCTTCTTTATCATGCTAAGAGGAGTAGGAAAAAGCAAAAAATTTCAGAATTGCACCTTGCAATGTGGAGAAATTACTGTTTGTGCATTTACAATATTCATTGATTTTTACCATTGAAAAACGTCCAGAAATGATTGAAGCTACTGACTGAATGAAAGTAGCTGGCATCTCACTCTCTTTGAATCTTCTTTATCATGCTAAGAGGAGCAGGAAAAAGCAAAAAATTTCAGACTTGCACCTTGCAATGCGGAGAAATTACTGTTTGTGCATTTACAATATTCATTGATTTTTGCCATTGAAAAACGTCCAGAAATGATTGAAGGTACTGACTGAATGAAAGGAGCTGGCATCTCACTCTCTTTGAATCTTCTTTATCATGCTAAGAGGAGCAGGAAAAAGCAAAAAATTTCAGAATTGCACCTTGCAATGCGGAGAAATTACTGTTTGTGCATTTACAATATTCATTGATTTTTGCCACTGAAAAACGTCCAGAAATGATTGAAGCTACTGACTGAATGAAAGGAGCTGGCATCTCACTCTCTTTGAATCTTCTTTATCATGCTAAGAGGAGCAGGAAAAAGCAAAAAATTTCAGACTTGCACCTTGCAATGCGGAGAAATTACTGTTTGTGCATTTACAATATTCATTGATTTTTGCCATTGAAAAACGTCCAGAAATGATTGAAGGTACTGACTGAATGAAAGGAGCTGGCATCTCACTCTCTTTGAATCTTCTTTATCATGCTAAGAGGAGCAGGAAAAAGCAAAAAATTTCAGAATTGCACCTTGCAATGCGGAGAAATTACAGTTTGTGCATTTACAATATTCATTGATTTTTGCCATTGAAAAACATCCAGAAATGATTGAAGCTACTGACTGAATGAAAGGAGCTGGCATCTCACTCTCTTTGAATCTTCTTTATCATGCTAAGAGGAGCAGGAAAAAGCAAAAAATTTCAGAATTGCACCTTGCAATGCGGAGAAATTACTGTTTGTGCATTTACAATATTCATTGATTTTTGCCATTGAAAAACATCATGTTATTCATATACCAGAAATGTTTGAAGCTACTGACTGAATGAAAGGAGCTGGCAACTCACTCTCTTTGAATCTTCTTTATCATGCTAAGAGGAGTAGGAAAAAGCAAAAAATTTCAGAATTGCACCTTGCAATGTGGAGAAATTACTGTTTGTGCATTTACAATATTCATTGATTTTTACCATTGAAAAACGTCCAGAAATGATTGAAGCTACTGACTGAATGAAAGTAGCTGGCATCTCACTCTCTTTGAATCTTCTTTATCATGCTAAGAGGAGCAGGAAAAAGCAAAAAATTTCAGACTTGCACCTTGCAATGCGGAGAAATTACTGTTTGTGCATTTACAATATTCATTGATTTTTGCCATTGAAAAACGTCCAGAAATGATTGAAGGTACTGACTGAATGAAAGGAGCTGGCATCTCACTCTCTTTGAATCTTCTTTATCATGCTAAGAGGAGCAGGAAAAAGCAAAAAATTTCAGAATTGCACCTTGCAATGCGGAGAAATTACTGTTTGTGCATTTACAATATTCATTGATTTTTGCCACTGAAAAACGTCCAGAAATGATTGAAGCTACTGACTGAATGAAAGGAGCTGGCATCTCACTCTCTTTGAATCTTCTTTATCATGCTAAGAGGAGCAGGAAAAAGCAAAAAATTTCAGACTTGCACCTTGCAATGCGGAGAAATTACTGTTTGTGCATTTACAATATTCATTGATTTTTGCCATTGAAAAACGTCCAGAAATGATTGAAGGTACTGACTGAATGAAAGGAGCTGGCATCTCACTCTCTTTGAATCTTCTTTATCATGCTAAGAGGAGCAGGAAAAAGCAAAAAATTTCAGACTTGCACCTTGCAATGCGGAGAAATTACTGTTTGTGCATTTACAATATTCATTGATTTTTGCCATTGAAAAACGTCCAGAAATGATTGAAGGTACTGACTGAATGAAAGGAGCTGGCATCTCACTCTCTTTGAATCTTCTTTATCATGCTAAGAGGAGCAGGAAAAAGCAAAAAATTTCAGAATTGCACCTTGCAATGCGGAGAAATTACTGTTTGTGCATTTACAATATTCATTGATTTTTGCCACTGAAAAACGTCCAGAAATGATTGAAGCTACTGACTGAATGAAAGGAGCTGGCATCTCACTCTCTTTGAATCTTCTTTATCATGCTAAGAGGAGCAGGAAAAAGCAAAAAATTTCAGAATTGCACCTTGCAATGCGGAGAAATTACAGTTTGTGCATTTACAATATTCATTGATTTTTGCCATTGAAAAACATCCAGAAATGATTGAAGCTACTGACTGAATGAAAGGAGCTGGCATCTCACTCTCTTTGAATCTTCTTTATCATGCTAAGAGGAGCAGGAAAAAGCAAAAAATTTCAGAATTGCACCTTGCAATGCGGAGAAATTACTGTTTGTGCATTTACAATATTCATTGATTTTTGCCATTGAAAAACATCATGTTATTCATATTCCAGAAATGTTTGAAGCTACTGACTGAATGAAAGGAGCTGGCATCTCACTCTCTTTGAATCTTCTTTATCATGCTAAGAGGAGCAGGAAAAAGCAAAAAATTTCAGAATTGCACCTTGCAATGCGGAGAAATTACTGTTTGTGCATTTACAATATTCATTGATTTTTGCCACTGAAAAACGTCCAGAAATGATTGAAGCTACTGACTGAATGAAAGGAGCTGGCATCTCACTCTCTTGAATCTTCTTTATCATGCTAAGAGGAGCAGGAAAAAGCAAAAAATTTCAGAATTGCACCTTGCAATGCGGAGAAATTACAGTTTGTGCATTTACAATATTCATTGATTTTTGCCATTGAAAAACATCCAGAAATGATTGAAGCTACTGACTGAATGAAAGGAGCTGGCATCTCACTCTCTTTGAATCTTCTTTATCATGCTAAGAGGAGCAGGAAAAAGCAAAAAATTTCAGACTTGCATCTTGCAATGCGGAGAAATTACTGTTTGTGCATTTACAATATTCATTGATTTTTGCCATTGAAAAACATCATGTTATTCATATACCAGAAATGTTTGAAGCTACTGACTGAATGAAAGGAGCTGGCATCTCACTCTCTTTGAATCTTCTTTATCATGCTAAGAGGAGCAGGAAAAAGCAAAAAATTTCAGAATTGCACCTTGCAATGCGGAGAAATTACTGTTTGTGCATTTACAATATTCATTGATTTTTGCCATTGAAAAACGTCCAGAAATGATTGAAGCTACTGACTGAATGAAAGGAGCTGGCATCTCACTCTCTTTGAATCTTCTTTATCATGCTAAGAGGAGCAGGAAAAATCAAAAAATTTCAGAATTGCACCTTGCAATGCGGAGAAATTACTGTTTGTGCATTTACAATATTCATTGATTTTTGCCATTGAAAAACATGTTATTCATATACCAGAAATGTTTGAAGCTACTGACTGAATGAAAGGAGCTGGCACCTCACTCTCTTTGAATCTTCTTTATCATGCTAAGAGGAGCGGGAAAAAGCAAAAAATTTCAGAATTGCACCTTGCAATGCGGAGAAATTACTGTTTGTGCATTTACAATATTCATTGATTTTTGCCATTGAAAAACGTCCAGAAATGATTGAAGGTACTGACTGAATGAAAGGAGCTGGCATCTCACTCTCTTTGAATCTTCTTTATCATGCTAAGAGGAGCAGGAAAAAGCAAAAAATTTCAGAATTGCACCTTGCAATGCGGAGAAATTACTGTTTGTGCATTTACAATATTCATTGATTTTTGCCATTGAAAAACGTCCAGAAATGATTGAAGCTACTGACTGAATGAAAGGAGCTGGCATCTCACTCTCTTTGAATCTTCTTTATCATGCTAAGAGGAGCAGGAAAAAGCAAAAAATTTCAGAATTGCACCTTGCAATGCGGAGAAATTACAGTTTGTGCATTTACAATATTCATTGATTTTTGCCATTGAAAAACATCCAGAAATGATTGAAGCTACTGACTGAATGAAAGGAGCTGGCATCTCACTCTCTTTGAATCTTCTTTATCATGCTAAGAGGAGCAGGAAAAAGCAAAAAATTTCAGAATTGCACCTTGCAATGCGGAGAAATTACTGTTTGTGCATTTACAATATTCATTGATTTTTGCCATTGAAAAACATCATGTTATTCATATACCAGAAATGTTTGAAGCTACTGACTGAATGAAAGGAGCTGGCAACTCACTCTCTTTGAATCTTCTTTATCATGCTAAGAGGAGCAGGAAAAAGCAAAAAATTTCAGAATTGCACCTTGCAATGTGGAGAAATTACTGTTTGTGCATTTACAATATTCATTGATTTTTACCATTGAAAAACGTCCAGAAATGATTGAAGCTACTGACTGAAAGAAAGTAGCTGGCATCTCACTCTCTTTGAATCTTCTTTATCATGCTAAGAGGAGCAGGAAAAAGCAAAAAATTTCAGACTTGCACCTTGCAATGCGGAGAAATTACTGTTTGTGCATTTACAATATTCATTGATTTTTGCCATTGAAAAACGTCCAGAAATGATTGAAGGTACTGACTGAATGAAAGGAGCTGGCATCTCACTCTCTTTGAATCTTCTTTATCATGCTAAGAGGAGCAGGAAAAAGCAAAAAATTTCAGAATTGCACCTTGCAATGCGGAGAAATTACTGTTTGTGCATTTACAATATTCATTGATTTTTGCCACTGAAAAACGTCCAGAAATGATTGAAGCTACTGACTGAATGAAAGGAGCTGGCATCTCACTCTCTTTGAATCTTCTTTATCATGCTAAGAGGAGCAGGAAAAAGCAAAAAATTTCAGAATTGCACCTTGCAATGCGGAGAAATTACAGTTTGTGCATTTACAATATTCATTGATTTTTGCCATTGAAAAACATCCAGAAATGATTGAAGCTACTGACTGAATGAAAGGAGCTGGCATCTCACTCTCTTTGAATCTTCTTTATCATGCTAAGAGGAGCAGGAAAAAGCAAAAAATTTCAGAATTGCACCTTGCAATGCGGAGAAATTACTGTTTGTGCATTTACAATATTCATTGATTTTTGCCATTGAAAAACATCATGTTATTCATATACCAGAAATGTTTGAAGCTACAGACTGAATGAAAGGAGCTGGCATCTCACTCTCTTTGAATCTTCTTTATCATGCTAAGAGGAGCAGGAAAAAGCAAAAAATTTCAGAATTGCACCTTGCAATGCGGAGAAATTACTGTTTGTGCATTTACAATATTCATACATTTTTGCCATTGAAAAACGTCCAGAAATGATTGAAGCTACTGACTGAATGAAAGGAGCTGGCATCTCACTCTCTTTGAATCTTCTTTATCATGCTAAGAGGAGCAGGAAAAATCAAAAAATTTCAGAATTGCACCTTGCAATGCGGAGAAATTACTGTTTGTGCATTTACAATATTCATTGATTTTTGCCATTGAAAAACATGTTATTCATATACCAGAAATGTTTGAAGCTACTGACTGAATGAAAGGAGCTGGCACCTCACTCTCTTTGAATCTTCTTTATCATGCTAAGAGGAGCGGGAAAAAGCAAAACATTTCAGAATTGCACCTTGCAATGCGGAGAAATTACTGTTTGTGCATTTACAATATTCATTGATTTTTGCCATTGAAAAACGTCCAGAAATGATTGAAGGTACTGACTGAATGAAAGGAGCTGGCATCTCACTCTCTTTGAATCTTCTTTATCATGCTAAGAGGAGCAGGAAAAAACAAAAAATTTCAGAATTGCACCTTGCAATGCGGAGAAATTACTGTTTGTGCATTTACAATATTCATTGATTTTTGCCATTGAAAAACGTCCAGAAATGATTGAAGCTACTGACTGAATGAAAGGAGCTGGCATCTCACTCTCTTTGAATCTTCTTTATCATGCTAAGAGGAGCAGGAAAAAGCAAAAAATTTCAGAATTGCACCTTGCAATGCGGAGAAATTACAGTTTGTGCATTTACAATATTCATTGATTTTTGCCATTGAAAAACATCCAGAAATGATTGAAGCTACTGACTGAATGAAAGGAGCTGGCATCTCACTCTCTTTGAATCTTCTTTATCATGCTAAGAGGAGCAGGAAAAAGCAAAAAATTTCAGAATTGCACCTTGCAATGCGGAGAAATTACTGTTTGTGCATTTACAATATTCATTGATTTTTGCCATTGAAAAACATCATGTTATTCATATACCAGAAATGTTTGAAGCTACTGACTGAATGAAAGGAGCTGGCATCTCACTCTCTTTGAATCTTCTTTATCATGTTAAGAGGAGCAGGAAAAAGCAAAAAATTTCAGAATTGCACCTTGCAATGTGGAGAAATTACTGTTTGTGCATTTACAATATTCATTGATTTTTACCATTGAAAAACGTCCAGAAATGATTGAAGCTACTGACTGAATGAAAGTAGCTGGCATCTCACTCTCTTTGAATCTTCTTTATCATGCTAAGAGGAGCAGGAAAAAGCAAAAAATTTCAGACTTGCACCTTGCAATGCGGAGAAATTACTGTTTGTGCATTTACAATATTCATTGATTTTTGCCATTGAAAAACATCATGTTATTCATATACCAGAAATGTTTGAAGCTACTGACTGAATGAAAGGAGCTGGCATCTCACTCTCTTTGAATCTTCTTTATCATGCTAAGAGGAGCAGGAAAAAGCAAAAAATTTCAGAATTGCACCTTGCAATGCGGAGAAATTACTGTTTGTGCATTTACAATATTCATTGATTTTTGCCATTGAAAAACATCATGTTATTCATATACCAGAAATGTTTGAAGCTACTGACTGAATGAAAGGAGCTGGCATCTCACTCTCTTTGAATCTTCTTTATCATGATAAGAGGAGCAGGAAAAAGCAAAAAATTTCAGAATTGCACCTTGCAATGTGGAGAAATTACTGTTTGTACATTTACAATATTCATTGATTTTTACCATTGAAAAACGTCCAGAAATGATTGAAGCTACTGACTGAATGAAAGTAGCTGGCATCTCACTCTCTTTGAATCTTCTTTATCATGCTAAGAGGAGCAGGAAAAAGCAAAAAATTTCAGACTTGCACCTTGCAATGCGGAGAAATTACTGTTTGTGCATTTACAATATTCATTGATTTTTGCCATTGAAAAACATCATGTTATTCATATACCAGAAATGTTTGAAGCTACTGACTGAATGAAAGGAGCTGGCATCTCACTCTCTTTGAATCTTCTTTATCATGCTAAGAGGAGAAGGAAAAATCAAAAAATTTCAGAATTGCGCCTTGCAATGCGGAGAAATTACTGTTTGTGCATTTACAATATTCATTGATTTTTGCCATTGAAAAACGTCCAGAAATGATTGAAGCTACTGACTGAATGAAAGGAGCTGGCATCTCACTCTCTTTGAATCTTCTTTATCATGCTAAGAGGAGCAGGAAAAAGAAAAAATTTCAGAATTGCACCTTGCAATGCGGAGAAATTACTGTTTGTGCATTTACAATATTCATTGATTTTTGCCATTGAAAAACATCATGTTATTCATATACCAGAAATGATTGAAGCTACTGACTGAATGAAAGGAGCTGGCATCTCACTCTCTTTGAATCTTCTTTATCATGCTAAGAGGAGCAGGAAAAAGTAAAAAATTTCAGAATTGCACCTTGCAATGCGGAGAAATTACTGTTTGTGCATTTATAATATTCAATGATTTTTGCCATTGAAAAACGTCCAGAAATGATTGAAGCTACTGACTGAACGAAAGGAGCTGGCATCTCACTCTCTTTGAATCTTCTTTATCATGCTAAGAGGAGCAGGAAAAAGCAAAAAATTTCAGAATTGCACCTTGCAATGCGGAGAAATTACTGTTTGTGCATTTACAATATTCATTGATTTTTGCCATTGAAAAACGTCCAGAAATGATTGAAGCTACTGACTGAATGAAAGGAGCTGGCATCTCACTCTCTTTGAATCTTCTTTAGCATGCTAAGAGGAGCAGGAAAAAGCAAAAAATTTCAGAATTGCACCTTGCAATGCGGAGAAATTACTGTTTGTGCATTTACAATATTCATTGATTTTTGCCATTGAAAAACATCATGTTATTCATATACCAGAAATGTTTGAAGCTACTGACTGAATGAAAGGAGCTGACATCTCACTCTCTTTGAATCTTCTTTATCATGCTAAGAGGAGCAGCAAAAAGCAAAAAATTTCAGAATTGCACCTTGCAATGCAGAGAAATTACTGTTTGTGCATTTACAATATTCAATGATTTTTGCCATTGAAAAACGTCCAGAAATGATTGAAACTACTGACTGAATGAAAGGAGCTGGCATCTCACTCTCTTTGAATCTTCTTTATCATGCTAAGAGGAGTAGGAAAAAGCAAAAAATTTCAGAATTGCACCTTGCAATGCGGAGAAATTACTGTTTGTGCATTTACAATATTCATTGATTTTTGCCATTGAAAAACGTCCAGAAATGATTGAAGCTACTGACTGAATGAAAGGAGCTGGCATCTCACTCTCTTTGAATCTTCTTTATCATGCTAAGAGGAGCAGGAAAAAGCAAAAAATTTCAGAATTGCACCTTGCAATGCGGAGAAATTACTGTTTGTGCATTTACAATATTCATTGATTTTTGCCATTGAAAAACATGTTATTCATATACCAGAAATGTTTGAAGCTACTGACTGAATGAAAGGAGCTGGCACCTCACTCTCTTTGAATCTTCTTTATCATGCTAAGAGGAGCGGGAAAAAGCAAAACATTTCAGAATTGCACCTTGCAATGCGGAGAAATTACTGTTTGTGCATTTACAATATTCATTGATTTTTGCCATTGAAAAACGTCCAGAAATGATTGAAGGTACTCACTGAATGAAAGGAGCTGGCATCTCACTCTCTTTGAATCTTCTTTATCATGCTAAGAGGAGCAGGAAAAAGCAAAAAATTTCAGAATTGCACCTTGCAATGCGGAGAAATTACAGTTTGTGCATTTACAATATTCATTGATTTTTGCCATTGAAAAACATCCAGAAATGATTGAAGCTACTGACTGAATGAAAGGAGCTGGCATCTCACTCTCTTTGAATCTTCTTTATCATGCTAAGAGGAGCAGGAAAAAGCAAAAATTTCAGAATTGCACCTTGCAATGCGGAGAAATTACTGTTTGTGCATTTACAATATTCATTGATTTTTGCCATTGAAAAACATCATGTTATTCATATACCAGAAATGTTTGAAGCTACTGACTGAATGAAAGGAGCTGGCATCTCACTCTCTTTGAATCTTCTTTATCATGCTAAGAGGAGCAGGAAAAAGCAAAAAATTTCAGAATTGCACCTTGCAATGCGGAGAAATTACTGTTTGTGCATTTACAATATTCATTGATTTTTGCCATTGAAAAACGTCCAGAAATGATTGAAGCTACTGACTGAATGAAAGGAGCTGGCATCTCACTCTCTTTGAATCTTCTTTATCATGCTAAGAGGAGCAGGAAAAAGCAAAAAATTTCAGAATTGCACCTTGCAATGCGGAGAAATTACAGTTTGTGCATTTACAATATTCATTGATTTTTGCCATTGAAAAACATCCAGAAATGATTGAAGCTACTGACTGAATGAAAGGAGCTGGCATCTCACTCTCTTTGAATCTTCTTTATCATGCTAAGAGGAGCAGGAAAAAGCAAAAAATTTCAGAATTGCACCTTGCAATGCGGAGAAATTACTGTTTGTGCATTTACAATATTCATTGATTTTTGCCATTGAAAAACATCATGTTATTCATATACCAGAAATGTTTGAAGCTACTGACTGAATGAAAGGAGCTGGCATCTCACTCTCTTTGAATCTTCTTTATCATGCTAAGAGGAGCAGGAAAAAGCAAAAAATTTCAGAATTGCACCTTGCAATGCGGAGAAATTACTGTTTGTGCATTTACAATATTCATTGATTTTTGCCATTGAAAAACGTCCAGAAATGATTGAAGCTACTGACTGAATGAAAGGAGCTGGCATCTCACTCTCTTTGAATCTTCTTTATCATGCTAAGAGGAGCAGGAAAAAGCAAAAAATTTCAGAATTGCACCTTGCAATGCGGAGAAATTACAGTTTGTGCATTTACAATATTCATTGATTTTTGCCATTGAAAAACATCCAGAAATGATTGAAGCTACTGACTGAATGAAAGGAGCTGGCATCTCACTCTCTTTGAATCTTCTTTATCATGCTAAGAGGAGCAGGAAAAAGCAAAAAATTTCAGAATTGCACCTTGCAATGCGGAGAAATTACTGTTTGTGCATTTACAATATTCATTGATTTTTGCCATTGAAAAACATCATGTTATTCATATACCAGAAATGTTTGAAGCTACTGACTGAATGAAAGGAGCTGGCATCTCACTCTCTTTGAATCTTCTTTATCATGCTAAGAGGAGCAGGAAAAAGCAAAAAATTTCAGAATTGCACCTTGCAATGTGGAGAAATTACTGTTTGTACATTTACAATATTCATTGATTTTTACCATTGAAAAACGTCCAGAAATGATTGAAGCTACTGACTGAATGAAAGTAGCTGGCATCTCACTCTCTTTGAATCTTCTTTATCATGCTAAGAGGAGCAGGAAAAAGCAAAAAATTTCAGACTTGCACCTTGCAATGCGGAGAAATTACTGTTTGTGCATTTACAATATTCATTGATTTTTGCCATTGAAAAACATCATGTTATTCATATACCAGAAATGTTTGAAGCTACTGACTGAATGAAAGTAGTTGGCATCTCACTCTCTTTGAATCTTCTTTATCATGCTAAGAGGAGCAGGAAAAATCAAAAAATTTCAGAATTGCACCTTGCAATGCGGAGAAATTACTGTTTGTGCATTTACAATATTCATTGATTTTTGCCATTGAAAAACGTCCAGAAATGATTGAAGCTACTGACTGAATGAAAGGAGCTGGCATCTCACTCTCTTTGAATCTTCTTTATCATGCTAAGAGGAGCAGGAAAAAGCAAAAAATTTCAGAATTGCACCTTGCAATGCGGAGAAATTACTGTTTGTGCATTTACAATATTCATTGATTTTTGCCATTGAAAAACATCATGTTATTCATATACCAGAACTGATTGAAGCTACTGACTGAATGAAAGGAGCTGGCATCTCACTCTCTTTGAATCTTCTTTATCATGCTAAGAGGAGCAGGAAAAAGTAAAAAATTTCAGAATTGCACCTTGCAATGCGGAGAAATTACTGTTTGTGCATTTATAATATTCAATGATTTTTGCCATTGAAAAACGTCCAGAAATGATTGAAGCTACTGACTGAACGAAAGGAGCTGGCATCTCACTCTCTTTGAATCTTCTTTATCATGCTAAGAGGAGCAGGAAAAAGCAAAAAATTTCAGACTTGCACCTTGCAATGCGGAGAAATTACTGTTTGTGCATTTACAATATTCATTGATTTTTGCCATTGAAAAACATCATGTTATTCATATACCAGAAATGTTTGAAGCTACTGACTGAATGAAAGTAGTTGGCATCTCACTCTCTTTGAATCTTCTTTATCATGCTAAGAGGAGCAGGAAAAATCAAAAAATTTCAGAATTGCACCTTGCAATGCGGAGAAATTACTGTTTGTGCATTTACAATATTCATTGATTTTTGCCATTGAAAAACGTCCAGAAATGATTGAAGCTACTGACTGAATGAAAGGAGCTGGCATCTCACTCTCTTTGAATCTTCTTTATCATGCTAAGAGGAGCAGGAAAAAGCAAAAAGTTTCAGAATTGCACCTTGCAATGCGGAGAAATTACTGTTTGTGCATTTACAATATTCATTGATTTTTGCCATTGAAAAACATCATGTTATTCATATACCAGAACTGATTGAAGCTACTGACTGAATGAAAGGAGCTGGCATCTCACTCTCTTTGAATCTTCTTTATCATGCTAAGAGGAGCAGGAAAAAGTAAAAAATTTCAGAATTGCACCTTGCAATGCGGAGAAATTACTGTTTGTGCATTTATAATATTCAATGATTTTTGCCATTGAAAAACGTCCAGAAATGATTGAAGCTACTGACTGAACGAAAGGAGCTGGCATCTCACTCTCTTTGAATCTTCTTTATCATGCTAAGAGGAGCAGGAAAAAGCAAAAAATTTCAGAATTGCACCTTGCAATGCAGAGAAATTACTGTTTGTGCATTTACAATATTCATTGATTTTTGCCATTGAAAAACGTCCAGAAATGATTGAAGCTACTGACTGAATGAAAGGAGCTGGCATCTCACTCTCTTTGAATCTTCTTTATCATGCTAAGAGGAGCAGGAAAAAGCAAAAAATTTCAGAATTGCACCTTGCAATGCGGAGAAATTACTGTTTGTGCATTTACAATATTCATTGATTTTTGCCATTGAAAAACATCATGTTATTCATATACCAGAAATGTTTGAAGCTACTGACTGAATGAAAGGAACTGACATCTCACTCTCTTTGAATCTTCTTTATCATGCTAAGAGGAGCAGGAAAAAGCAAAAAATTTCAGAATTGCACCTTGCAATGCAGAGAAATTACTGTTTGTGCATTTACAATATTCATTGATTTTTGCCATTGAAAAACGTCCAGAAATGATTGAAGCTACTGACTGAATGAAAGGAGCTGGCATCTCACTCTCTTTGAATCTTCTTTATCATGCTAAGAGGAGCAGGAAAAAGCAAAAAATTTCAGAATTGCACCTTGCAATGCGGAGAAATTACTGTTTGTGCATTTACAATATTCATTGATTTTTGCCATTGAAAAACATCATGTTATTCATATACCAGAAATGTTTGAAGCTACTGACTGAATGAAAGGAGCTGGCATCTCACTCTCTTTGAATCTTCTTTATCATGCTAAGAGGAGCAGGAAAAAGCAAAAAATTTCAGAATTGCACCTTGCAATGCGGAGAAATTACTGTTTGTGCATTTACAATATTCATTGATTTTTGCCATTGAAAAACATCATGTTATTCATATACCAGAAATGTTTGAAGCTACTGACTGAATGAAAGGAGCTGGCATCTCACTCTCTTTGAATCTTCTTTATCATGCTAAGAGGAGCAGGAAAAAGCAAAAAATTTCAGAATTGCACCTTGCAATGTGGAGAAATTACTGTGCATTTACAATATTCATTGATTTTTACCATTGAAAAACGTCCAGAAATGATTGAAGCTACTGACTGAATGAAAGTAGCTGGCATCTCACTCTCTTTGAATCTTCTTTATCATGCTAAGAGGAGCAGGAAAAAGCAAAAAATTTCAGACTTGCACCTTGCAATGCGGAGAAATTACTCTTTGTGCATTTACAATATTCATTGATTTTTGCCATTGAAAAACATCATGTTATTCATATACCAGAAATGTTTGAAGCTACTGACTGAATGAAAGGAGCTGGCATCTCACTCTCTTTGAATCTTATTTATCATGCTAAGAGGAGCAGGAAAAAGCAAAAAATTTCAGAATTGCACCTTGCAATGCGGAGAAATTACTGTTTGTGCATTTACAATATTCATTGATTTTTGCCATTGAAAAACGTCCAGAAATGATTGAAGCTACTGACTGAATGAAAGGAGCTGGCATCTCACTCTCTTTGAATCTTCTTTATCATGCTAAGCGGAGCAGGAAAAAGCAAAAAATTTCAGAATTGCAATTTGCAATGCGGAGAAATTACTGTTTGTGCATTTACAATATTCATTGATTTTTGCCATTGAAAAACATGTTATTCATATACCAGAAATGTTTGAAGCTACTGACTGAATGAAAGGAGCTGGCACCTCACTCTCTTTGAATCTTCTTTATCATGCTAAGAGGAGCGGGAAAAAGCAAAAAAATTCAGAATTGCACCTTGCAATGCGGAGAAATTACTGTTTGTGCATTTACAATATTCATTGATTTTTGCCATTGAAAAACGTCCAGAAATGATTGAAAGTACTGACTGAATGAAAGGAGCTGGCATCTCACTCTCTTTGAATCTTCTTTATCATGCTAAGAGGAGCAGGAAAAAGCAAAAAATTTCAGAATTGCACCTTGCAATGCGGAGAAATTACTGTTTGTGCATTTACAATATTCATTGATTTTTGCCATTGAAAAACATCATGTTATTCATATACCAGAAATGATTGAAGCTACTGACTGAATGAAAGGAGCTGGCATCTCACTCTCTTTGAATCTTCTTTATCATGCTAAGAGGAGCAGGAAAAAGTAAAAAATTTCAGAATTTCACCTTGCAATGCGGAGAAATTACTGTTTGTGCATTTATAATATTCAATGATTTTTGCCATTGAAAAACGTCCAGAAATGATTGAAGCTACTGACTGAACGAAAGGAGCTGGCATCTCACTTTCTTTGAATCTTCTTTATCATGCTAAGAGGAGCAGGAAAAAGCAAAAAATTTCAGAATTGCACCTTGCAATGCAGAGAAATTACTGTTTGTGCATTTACAATATTCATTGATTTTTGCCATTGAAAAACGTCCAGAAATGATTGAAGCTACTGACTGAATGAAAGGAGCTGGCATCTCACTCTCTTTGAATCTTCTTTATCATGCTAAGAGGAGCAGGAAAAAGCAAAAAATTTCAGAATTGCACCTTGCAATGCGGAGAAATTACTGTTTGTGCATTTACAATATTCATTGATTTTTGCCATTGAAAAACATCATGTTATTCATATACCAGAAATGTTTGAAGCTACTGACTGAATGAAAGGAGCTGACATCTCACTCTCTTTGAATCTTCTTTATCATGCTAAGAGGAGCAGGAAAAAGCAAAAAATTTCAGAATTGCACCTTGCAATGCAGAGAAATTACTGTTTGTGCATTTACAATATTCATTGATTTTTGCCATTGAAAAACGTCCAGAAATGATTGAAGCTACTGACTGAATGAAAGGAGCTGGCATCTCACTCTCTTTGAATCTTCTTTATCATGCTAAGAGGAGCAGGAAAAAGCAAAAAATTTCAGAATTGCACCTTGCAATGCGGAGAAATTACTGTTTGTGCATTTACAATATTCATTGATTTTTGCCATTGAAAAACATCATGTTATTCATATACCAGAAATGTTTGAAGCTACTGACTGAATGAAAGGAGCTGGCATCTCACTCTCTTTGAATCTTCTTTATCATGCTAAGAGGAGCAGGAAAAAGCAAAAAATTTCAGAATTGCACCTTGCAATGCGGAGAAATTACTGTTTGTGCATTTACAATATTCATTGATTTTTGCCATTGAAAAACATCATGTTATTCATATACCAGAAATGTTTGAAGCTACTGACTGAATGAAAGGAGCTGGCATCTCACTCTCTTTGAATCTTCTTTATCATGCTAAGAGGAGCAGGAAAAAGCAAAAAATTTCAGAATTGCACCTTGCAATGTGGAGAAATTACTGTGCATTTACAATATTCATTGATTTTTAACATTGAAAAACGTCCAGAAATGATTGAAGCTACTGACTGAATGAAAATAGCTGGCATCTCACTCTCTTTGAATCTTCTTTATCATGCTAAGAGGAGCAGGAAAAAGCAAAAAATTTCAGACTTGCACCTTGCAATGCGGAGAAATTGCTGTTTGTGCATTTACAATATTCATTGATTTTTGCCATTGAAAAACATCATGTTATTCATATACCAGAAATGTTTGAAGCTACTGACTGAATGAAAGGAGCTGGCATCTCACTCTCTTTGAATCTTCTTTATCATGCTAAGAGGAGCAGGAAAAAGCAAAAAATTTCAGAATTGCACCTTGCAATGCGGAGAAATTACTGTTTGTGCATTTACAATATTCATTGATTTTTGCCATTGAAAAACGTCCAGAAATGATTGAAGCTACTGACTGAATGAAAGTAGCTGGCATCTCACTCTCCTTGAATCTTCTTTATCATGCTAAGAGGAGCAGGAAAAAGCAAAAAATTTCAGAATTGCACCTTGCAATGCGGAGAAATTACTGTTTGTGCATTTACAATATTCATTGATTTTTGCCATTGAAAAACATCATGTTATTCATATACCAGAAATGATTGAAGCTACTGACTGAATGCAAGTAGCTGGCATCTCACTCTCTTTGAATCGTCTTTATCATGCTAAGAGGAGCAGGAAAAAGCAAAAAATTTCAGAATTGCACCTTGCAATGCGGAGAAATTACTGTTTGTGCATTTACAATATTCATTGATTTTTGCAATTGAAAAACGTCCAGAAATGATTGAAGCTACTGACTGAATGAAAGGAGCTGGCATCTCACTCTCTTTGAATCATGTTTATCATGCTAAGAGGAGCAGGAAAAAGCAAAAAATTTCAGAATTGCACCTTGCAATGCGGAGAAATTACTGTTTGTGCATTTACAATATTCATTGATTTTTGCCATTGAAAAACGTCCAGAAATGATTGAAGCTACTGACTGAATGAAAGGAGCTGGCATCTCACTCTCTTTGAATCTTCTTTATCATGCTAAGAGGAGCAGGAAAAAGCAAAAAATTTCAGAATTGCACCTTGCAATGCGGAGAAATTACTGTTTGTGCATTTACAATATTCATTGATTTTTGCTATTGAAAAACATCATGTTATTCATATACCAGAAATGATTGAAGCTACTGACTGAATGAAAGGAGCTGGCATCTCACTCTCTTTGAATCTTCTTTATCATGCTAAGAGGAGCAGGAAAAAGCAAAAAATTTCAGAATTGCACCTTGCAATGCGGAGAAATTACTGTTTGTGCATTTACAATATTCATTGATTTTTGCCATTGAAAAACGTCCAGAAATGATTGAAGCTACTGACTGAATGAAAGGAGCTGGCATCTCACTCTCTTTGAATCTTCTTTATCATGCTAAGAGGAGCAGGAAAAAGCAAAAAATTTCAGAATTGCACCTTGCAATGCGGAGAAATTACTGTTTGTGCATTTACAATATTCATTGATTTTTGCCATTGAAAAACGTCCAGAAATGACTGAAGCTACTGACTGAATGAAAGGAGCTGGCATCTCACTCTCTTTGAATCTTGTTTATCATGCTGAGGAGCATGAAAAAGCAAAAAATTTCAGAATTGCACCTTGCAATGCGGAGAAATTACTGTTTGTGCATTTACAATATTCATTGATTTTTGCCATTGAAAAACGTCCAGAAATGATTGAAGCTACTGACTGAATGAAAGGAGCTGGCATCTCACTCTCTTTGAATCTTCTTTATCATGCTAAGAGGAGCAGGAAAAAGCAAAAAATTTCAGAATTGCACCTTGCAATGCGGAGAAATTACTGTTTGTGCATTTACAATATTCATTGATTTTTGCCATTGAAAAACGTCCAGAAATGATTGAAGCTACTGACTGAATGAAAGGAGCTGGCATCTCACTCTCTTTGAATCTTCTTTATCATGCTAAGCGGAGCAGGAAAAAGCAAAAAATTTCAGAATTGCACCTTGCAATGCGGAGAAATTACTGTTTGTGCATTTACAATATTCATTGATTTTTGCCATTGAAAAACATGTTATTCATATACCAGAAATGTTTGAAGCTACTGACTGAATGAAAGGAGCTGGCACCTCACTCTCTTTGAATCTTCTTTATCATGCTAAGAGGAGCGGGAAAAAGCAAAAAAATTCAGAATTGCACCTTGCAATGCGGAGAAATTACTGTTTGTGCATTTACAATATTCATTGATTTTTGCCATTGAAAAACGTCCAGAAATGATTGAAAGTACTGACTGAATGAAAGGAGCTGGCATCTCACTCTCTTTGAATCTTCTTTATCATGCTAAGAGGAGCAGGAAAAAGCAAAAAATTTCAGAATTGCACCTTGCAATGCGGAGAAATTACTGTTTGTGCATTTACAATATTCATTGATTTTTGCCATTGAAAAACGTCCAGAAATGATTGAAGCTACTGACTGAATGAAAGGAGCTGGCATCTCACTCTCTTTGAATCTTCTTTATCATGCTAAGAGGAGCAGGAAAAAGTAAAAAATTTCAGAATTGCACCTTGCAATGCGGAGAAATTACAGTTTGTGCATTTACAATATTCATTGATTTTTGCCATTGAAAAACATCCAGAAATGATTGAAGCTACTGACTGAATGAAAGGAGCTGGCATCTCACTCTCTTTGAATCTTCTTTATCATGCTAAGAGGAGCAGGAAAAAGCAAAAAATTTCAGAATTGCACCTTGCAATGCGGAGAAATTACTGTTTGTGCATTTACAATATTCATTGATTTTTGCCATTGAAAAACATCATGTTATTCATATACCAGAAATGTTTGAAGCTACTGACTGAATGAAAGGAGCTGGCATCTCACTCTCTTTGAATCTTCATTATCATGCTAAGAGGAGCAGGAAAAAGAAAAAAATTTCAGAATTGCACCTTGCAATGTGGAGAAATTACTGTTTGTGCATTTACAATATTCATTGATTTTTACCATTGAAAAACGTCCAGAAATGATTGAAGCTACTGACTGAATGAAAGTAGCTGGCATCTCACTCTCTTTGAATCTTCTTTATCATGCTAAGAGGAGCAGGAAAAAGCAAAAAATTTCAGACTTCCACCTTGCAATGCGGAGAAATTACTGTTTGTGCATTTACAATATTCATTGATTTTTGCCATTGAAAAACATCATGTTATTCATATACCAGAAATGTTTGAAGCTACTGACTGAATGAAAGGAGCTGGCATCTCACTCTCTTTGAATCTTCTTTATCATGCTAAGAGGAGCAGGAAAAAGCAAAAAATTTCAGAATTGCACCTTGCAATGCGGAGAATTTACTGTTTGTGCATTTACAATATTCATTGATTTTTGCCATTGAAAACATCATGTTATTCATATACCAGAAATGTTTGAAGCTACTGACTGAATGAAAGGAGCTGGCATCTCACTCTCTTTGAATCTTCTTTATCATGCTAAGAGGAGCAGGAAAAAGCAAAAAATTTCAGAATTGCACCTTGCAATGTGGAGAAATTACTGTTTGTGCATTTACAATATTCATTGATTTTTACCATTGAAAAACGTCCAGAAATGATTGAAGCTACTGACTGAATGAAAGTAGCTGGCATCTCACTCTCTTTGAATCTTCTTTATCATGCTAAGAGGAGCAGGAAAAAGAAAAAAATTTCAGACTTGCACCTTGCAATGCGGAGAAATTACTGTTTGTGCATTTACAATATTCATTGATTTTTGCCATTGAAAAACATCATGTTATTCATATACCAGAAATGTTTGAAGCTACTGACTGACTGAAAGGAGCTGGCATCTCACTCTCTTTGAATCTTCTTTATCATGCTAAGAGGAGCAGTAAAAAGCAAAAAATTTCAGAATTGCACCTTGCAATGCGGAGAAATTACTGTTTGTGCATTTACAATATTCATTGATTTTTGCCATTGAAAAACGTCCAGAAATGATTGAAGCTACTGACTGAATGAAAGGAGCTGGCATCTCACTCTCTTTGAATCTTCTTTATCATGCTAAGAGGAGCAGGAAAAAGCAAAAAATTTCACAATTGCACCTTGCAATGCGGAGAAATTACTGTTTGTGCATTTACAATATTCATTGATTTTTGCCATTGAAAAACGTCCAGAAATGATTGAAGCTACTGACTGAATGAAAGGAGCTGGCATCTCACTCTCTTTGAATCTTCTTTATCATGCTAAGAGGAGCAGGAAAAAGCAAAAAATTTCAGAATTGCACCTTGCAATGCGGAGAAATTACTGTTTGTGCATTTACAATATTCATTGATTTTTGCTATTGAAAAACATCATGTTATTCACATACCAGAAATGATTGAAGCTACTGACTGAATGAAAGGAGCTGGCATCTCACTCTCTTTGAATCTTCTTTATCATGCTAAGAGGAGCAGGAAAAAGCAAAAAATTTCAGAATTGCACCTTGCAATGCGGAGAAATTACTGTTTGTGCATTTACAATATTCATTGATTTTTGCCATTGAAAAACGTCCAGAAATGATTGAAGCTACTGACTGAATGAAAGGAGCTGGCATCTCACTCTCTTTGAATCTTCTTTATCATGCTAAGAGGAGCAGGAAAAAGCAAAAAATTTCAGAATTGCACCTTGCAATGCGGAGAAATTACTGTTTGTGCATTTACAATATTCATTGATTTTTGCCATTGAAAAACGTCCAGAAATGACTGAAGCTACTGACTGAATGAAAGGAGCTGGCATCTCACTCTCTTTGAATCTTGTTTATCATGCTAAGAGGAGCACGAAAAAGCAAAAAATTTCAGAATTGCACCTTGCAATGCGGAGAAATTACTGTTTGTGCATTTACAATATTCATTGATTTTTGCCATTGAAAAACGTCCAGAAATGATTGAAGCTACTGACTGAATGAAAGGAGCTGGCATCTCACTCTCTTTGAATCTTCTTTATCATGCTAAGAGGAGCAGGAAAAAGCAAAAAATTTCAGAATTGCACCTTGCAATGCGGAGAAATTACTGTTTGTGCATTTACAATATTCATTGATTTTTGCCATTGAAAAACATCATGTTATTCATATACCAGAAATGTTTGAAGCTACTGACTGAATGAAAGGAGCTGGCATCTCACTCTCTTTGAATCTTCTTTATCATGCTAAGAGGAGCAGGAAAAAGCAAAAAATTTCAGAATTGCACCTTGCAATGTGGAGAAATTACTGTGCATTTACAATATTCATTGATTTTTACCATTGAAAAACGTCCAGAAATGATTGAAGCTACTGACTGAATGAAAGTAGCTGGCATCTCACTCTCTTTGAATCTTCTTTATCATGCTAAGAGGAGCAGGAAAAAGCAAAAAATTTCAGACTTGCACCTTGCAATGCGGAGAAATTACTATTTGTGCATTTACAATATTCATTGATTTTTGCCATTGAAAAACATCATGTTATTCATATACCAGAAATGTTTGAAGCTACTGACTGAATGAAAGGAGCTGGCATCTCACTCTCTTTGAATCTTCTTTATCATGCTAAGAGGAGCAGGAAAAAGCAAAAAATTTCAGAATTGCACCTTGCAATGCGGAGAATTTACTGTTTGTGCATTTACAATATTCATTGATTTTTGCCATTGAAAACATCATGTTATTCATATACCAGAAATGTTTGAAGCTACTGACTGAATGAAAGGAGCTGGCATCTCACTCTCTTTGAATCTTCTTTATCATGCTAAGAGGAGCAGGAAAAAGCAAAAAATTTCAGAATTGCACCTTGCAATGTGGAGAAATTACTGTTTGTGCATTTACAATATTCATTGATTTTTACCATTGAAAAACGTCCAGAAATGATTGAAGCTACTGACTGAATGAAAGTAGCTGGCATCTCACTCTCTTTGAATCTTCTTTATCATGCTAAGAGGAGCAGGAAAAAGCAAAAAATTTCAGACTTGCACCTTGCAATGCGGAGAAATTACTGTTTGTGCATTTACAATATTCATTGATTTTTGCCATTGAAAAACATCATGTTATTCATATACCAGAAATGTTTGAAGCTACTGACTGACTGAAAGGAGCTGGCATCTCACTCTCTTTGAATCTTCTTTATCATGCTAAGAGGAGCAGTAAAAAGCAAAAAATTTCAGAATTGCACCTTGCAATGCGGAGAAATTACTGTTTGTGCATTTACAATATTCATTGATTTTTGCCATTGAAAAACGTCCAGAAATGATTGAAGCTACTGACTGAATGAAAGGAGCTGGCATCTCACTCTCTTTGAATCTTCTTTATCATGCTAAGAGGAGCAGGAAAAAGCAAAAAATTTCACAATTGCACCTTGCAATGCGGAGAAATTACTGTTTGTGCATTTACAATATTCATTGATTTTTGCCATTGAAAAACGTCCAGAAATGATTGAAGCTACTGACTGAATGAAAGGAGCTGGCATCTCACTCTCTTTGAATCTTCTTTATCATGCTAAGAGGAGCAGGAAAAAGCAAAAAATTTCAGAATTGCACCTTGCAATGCGGAGAAATTACTGTTTGTGCATTTACAATATTCATTGATTTTTGCTATTGAAAAACATCATGTTATTCACATACCAGAAATGATTGAAGCTACTGACTGAATGAAAGGAGCTGGCATCTCACTCTCTTTGAATCTTCTTTATCATGCTAAGAGGAGCAGGAAAAAGCAAAAAATTTCAGAATTGCACCTTGCAATGCGGAGAAATTACTGTTTGTGCATTTACAATATTCATTGATTTTTGCCATTGAAAAACGTCCAGAAATGATTGAAGCTACTGACTGAATGAAAGGAGCTGGCATCTCACTCTCTTTGAATCTTCTTTATCATGCTAAGAGGAGCAGGAAAAAGCAAAAAATTTCAGAATTGCACCTTGCAATGCGGAGAAATTACTGTTTGTGCATTTACAATATTCATTGATTTTTGCCATTGAAAAACGTCCAGAAATGACTGAAGCTACTGACTGAATGAAAGGAGCTGGCATCTCACTCTCTTTGAATCTTGTTTATCATGCTAAGAGGAGCACGAAAAAGCAAAAAATTTCAGAATTGCACCTTGCAATGCGGAGAAATTACTGTTTGTGCATTTACAATATTCATTGATTTTTGCCATTGAAAAACGTCCAGAAATGATTGAAGCTACTGACTGAATGAAAGGAGCTGGCATCTCACTCTCTTTGAATCTTCTTTATCATGCTAAGAGGAGCAGGAAAAAGCAAAAAATTTCAGAATTGCACCTTGCAATGCGGAGAAATTACTGTTTGTGCATTTACAATATTCATTGATTTTTGCCATTGAAAAACATCATGTTATTCATATACCAGAAATGTTTGAAGCTACTGACTGAATGAAAGGAGCTGGCATCTCACTCTCTTTGAATCTTCTTTATCATGCTAAGAGGAGCAGGAAAAAGCAAAAAATTTCAGAATTGCACCTTGCAATGTGGAGAAATTACTGTGCATTTACAATATTCATTGATTTTTACCATTGAAAAACGTCCAGAAATGATTGAAGCTACTGACTGAATGAAAGTAGCTGGCATCTCACTCTCTTTGAATCTTCTTTATCATGCTAAGAGGAGCAGGAAAAAGCAAAAAATTTCAGACTTGCACCTTGCAATGCGGAGAAATTACTATTTGTGCATTTACAATATTCATTGATTTTTGCCATTGAAAAACATCATGTTATTCATATACCAGAAATGTTTGAAGCTACTGACTGAATGAAAGGAGCTGGCATCTCACTCTCTTTGAATCTTCTTTATCATGCTAAGAGGAGCAGGAAAAAGCAAAAAATTTCAGAATTGCACCTTGCAATGCGGAGAAATTACTGTTTGTGCATTTACAATATTCATTGATTTTTGCCATTGAAAAACGTCCAGAAATGATTGAAGCTACTGACTGAATGAAAGGAGCTGGCATCTCACTCTCTTTGAATCTTCTTTATCATGCTAAGCGGAGCAGGAAAAAGCAAAAAATTTCAGAATTGCACCTTGCAATGCGGAGAAATTACTGTTTGTGCATTTACAATATTCATTGATTTTTGCCATTGAAAAACATGTTATTCATATACCAGAAATGTTTGAAGCTACTGACTGAATGAAAGGAGCTGGCACCTCACTCTCTTTGAATCTTCTTTATCATGCTAAGAGGAGCGGGAAAAAGCAAAAAAATTCAGAATTGCACCTTGCAATGCGGAGAAATTACTGTTTGTGCATTTACAATATTCATTGATTTTTGCCATTGAAAAACGTCCAGAAATGATTGAAAGTACTGACTGAATGAAAGGAGCTGGCATCTCACTCTCTTTGAATCTTCTTTATCATGCTAAGAGGAGCAGGAAAAAGCAAAAAATTTCAGAATTGCACCTTGCAATGCGGAGAAATTACTGTTTGTGCATTTACAATATTCATTGATTTTTGCCATTGAAAAACATCATGTTATTCATATACCAGAAATGATTGAAGCTACTGACTGAATGAAAGGAGCTGGCATCTCACTCTCTTTGAATCTTCTTTATCATGCTAAGAGGAGCAGGAAAAAGTAAAAAATTTCAGAATTGCACCTTGCAATGCGGAGAAATTACTGTTTGTGCATTTATAATATTCAATGATTTTTGCCATTGAAAAACGTCCAGAAATGATTGAAGCTACTGACTGAACGAAAGGAGCTGGCAACTCACTTTCTTTGAATCTTCTTTATCATGCTAAGAGGAGCAGGAAAAAGCAAAAAATTTCAGAATTGCACCTTGCAATGCAGAGAAATTACTGTTTGTGCATTTACAATATTCATTGATTTTTGCCATTGAAAAACGTCCAGAAATGATTGAAGCTACTGACTGAATGAAAGGAGCTGGCATCTCACTCTCTTTGAATCTTCTTTATCATGCTAAGAGGAGCAGGAAAAAGCAAAAAATTTCAGAATTGCACCTTGCAATGCGGAGAAATTACTGTTTGTGCATTTACAATATTCATTGATTTTTGCCATTGAAAAACATCATGTTATTCATATACCAGAAATGTTTGAAGCTACTGACTGAATGAAAGGAGCTGACATCTCACTCTCTTTGAATCTTCTTTATCATGCTAAGAGGAGCAGGAAAAAGCAAAAAATTTCAGAATTGCACCTTGCAATGCAGAGAAATTACTGTTTGTGCATTTACAATATTCATTGATTTTTGCCATTGAAAAACGTCCAGAAATGATTGAAGCTACTGACTGAATGAAAGGAGCTGGCATCTCACTCTCTTTGAATCTTCTTTATCATGCTAAGAGGAGCAGGAAAAAGCAAAAAATTTCAGAATTGCACCTTGCAATGCGGAGAAATTACTGTTTGTGCATTTACAATATTCATTGATTTTTGCCATTGAAAAACATCATGTTATTCATATACCAGAAATGTTTGAAGCTACTGACTGAATGAAAGGAGCTGGCATCTCACTCTCTTTGAATCTTCTTTATCATGCTAAGAGGAGCAGGAAAAAGCAAAAATTTCAGAATTGCACCTTGCAATGCGGAGAAATTACTGTTTGTGCATTTACAATATTCATTGATTTTTGCCATTGAAAAACATCATGTTATTCATATACCAGAAATGTTTGAAGCTACTGACTGAATGAAAGGAGCTGGCATCTCACTCTCTTTGAATCTTCTTTATCATGCTAAGAGGAGCAGGAAAAAGCAAAAAATTTCAGAATTGCACCTTGCAATGTGGAGAAATTACTGTGCATTTACAATATTCATTGATTTTTAACATTGAAAAACGTCCAGAAATGATTGAAGCTACTGACTGAATGAAAATAGCTGGCATCTCACTCTCTTTGAATCTTCTTTATCATGCTAAGAGGAGCAGGAAAAAGCAAAAAATTTCAGACTTGCACCTTGCAATGCGGAGAAATTGCTGTTTGTGCATTTACAATATTCATTGATTTTTGCCATTGAAAAACATCATGTTATTCATATACCAGAAATGTTTGAAGCTACTGACTGAATGAAAGGAGCTGGCATCTCACTCTCTTTGAATCTTCTTTATCATGCTAAGAGGAGCAGGAAAAAGCAAAAAATTTCAGAATTGCACCTTGCAATGCGGAGAAATTACTGTTTGTGCATTTACAATATTCATTGATTTTTGCCATTGAAAAACGTCCAGAAATGATTGAAGCTACTGACTGAATGAAAGGAGCTGGCATCTCACTCTCTTTGAATCTTCTTTATCATGCTAAGAGGAGCAGGAAAAAGCAAAAAATTTCAGAATTGCACCTTGCAATGCGGAGAAATTACTGTTTGTGCATTTACAATATTCATTGATTTTTGCCATTGAAAAACATCATGTTATTCATATACCAGAAATGTTTGAAGCTACTGACTGAATGAAAGGAGCTGGCATCTCACTCTCTTTGAATCTTCATTATCATGCAAAGAGGAGCAGGAAAAAGAAAAAAATTTCAGAATTGCACCTTGCAATGTGGAGAAATTACTGTTTGTGCATTTACAATATTCATTGATTTTTACCATTGAAAAACGTCCAGAAATGATTGAAGCTACTGACTGAATGAAAGTAGCTGGCATCTCACTCTCTTTGAATCTTCTTTATCATGCTAAGAGGAGCAGGAAAAAGCAAAAAATTTCAGAATTGCACCTTGCAATGCGGAGAAATTACTGTTTGTGCATTTACAATATTCATTGATTTTTGCCATTGAAAAACATCATGTTATTCATATACCAGAAATGATTGAAGCTACTGACTGAATGCAAGTAGCTGGCATCTCACTCTCTTTGAATCGTCTTTATCATGCTAAGAGGAGCAGGAAAAAGCAAAAAATTTCAGAATTGCACCTTGCAATGCGGAGAAATTACTGTTTGTGCATTTACAATATTCATTGATTTTTGCAATTGAAAAACGTCCAGAAATGATTGAAGCTACTGACTGAATGAAAGGAGCTGGCATCTCACTCTCTTTGAATCATGTTTGTCATGCTAAGAGGAGCAGGAAAAAGCAAAAAATTTCAGAATTGCACCTTGCAATGCGGAGAAATTACTGTTTGTGCATTTACAATATTCATTGATTTTTGCCATTGAAAAACGTCCAGAAATGATTGAAGCTACTGACTGAATGAAAGGAGCTGGCATCTCACTCTCTTTGAATCTTCTTTATCATGCTAAGAGGAGCAGGAAAAAGCAAAAAATTTCAGAATTGCACCTTGCAATGCGGAGAAATTACTGTTTGTGCATTTACAATATTCATTGATTTTTGCTATTGAAAAACATCATGTTATTCATATACCAGAAATGATTGAAGCTACTGACTGAATGAAAGGAGCTGGCATCTCACTCTCTTTGAATCTTCTTTATCATGCTAAGAGGAGCAGGAAAAAGCAAAAAATTTCAGAATTGCACCTTGCAATGCGGAGAAATTACTGTTTGTGCATTTACAATATTCATTGATTTTTGCCATTGAAAAACGTCCAGAAATGATTGAAGCTACTGACTGAATGAAAGGAGCTGGCATCTCACTCTCTTTGAATCTTCTTTATCATGCTAAGAGGAGCAGGAAAAAGCAAAAAATTTCAGAATTGCACCTTGCAATGCGGAGAAATTACTGTTTGTGCATTTACAATATTCATTGATTTTTGCCATTGAAAAACGTCCAGAAATGACTGAAGCTACTGACTGAATGAAAGGAGCTGGCATCTCACTCTCTTTGAATCTTGTTTATCATGCTGAGGAGCATGAAAAAGCAAAAAATTTCAGAATTGCACCTTGCAATGCGGAGAAATTACTGTTTGTGCATTTCAGAATTGCACCTTGCAATGTGGAGAAATTACTGTTTGTGCATTTACAATATTCATTGATTTTTACCATTGAAAAACGTCCAGAAATGATTGAAGCTACTGACTGAATGAAAGTAGCTGGCATCTCACTCTCTTTGAATCTTCTTTATCATGCTAAGAGGAGCAGGAAAAAGCAAAAAATTTCAGACTTGCACCTTGCAATGCGGAGAAATTACTGTTTGTGCATTTACAATATTCATTGATTTTTGCCATTGAAAAACATCATGTTATTCATATACCAGAAATGTTTGAAGCTACTGACTGAATGAAAGGAGCTGGCATCTCACTCTCTTTGAATCTTCTTTATCATGCTAAGAGGAGCAGGAAAAAGCAAAAAATTTCAGAATTGCACCTTGCAATGCGGAGAAATTACTGTTTGTGCATTTACAATATTCATTGATTTTTGCCATTGAAAAACGTCCAGAAATGATTGAAGCTACTGACTGAATGAAAGGAGCTGGCATCTCACTCTCTTTGAATCTTGTTTATCATGCTAAGAGGAGCAGGAAAAAGCAAAAAATTTCAGAATTGCACCTTGCAATGCGGAGAAATTACTGTTTGTGGATTTACAATATTCATTGATTTTTGCCATTGAAAAATGTCCAGAAATGATTGAAGCTACTGACTGAATGAAAGGAGCTGGCATCTCACTCTCTTTGAATCTTCTTTATCATGCTAAGAGGAGCAGGAAAAAGCAAAAAAATTCAGAATTGCACCTTGCAATGCGGAGAAATTACTGTTTGTGCATTTACAATATTCATTGATTTTTGCCATTGAAAAACATCATGTTATTCATATACCAGAAATGATTGAAGCTACTGACTGAATGAAAGGAGCTGGCATCTCACTCTCTTTGAATCTTCTTTATCATGCTAAGAGGAGCAGGAAAAAGCAAAAAATTTCAGAATTGCACCTTGCAATGCGGAGAAATTACTGTTTGTGCATTTACAATATTCATTGATTTTTGCCATTGAAAAACGTCCAGAAATGATTGAAGCTACTGACTGAATGAAAGGAACTGGCATCTCACTCTCTTTGAATCTTCTTTATCATGCTAAGAGGAGCAGGAAAAAGCAAAAAATTTCAGAATTGCACCTTGCAATGCGGAGAAATTACTGTTTGTGCATTTACAAAATTCATTGATTTTTGCCATTGAAAAACATCATGTTATTCATATACCAGAAATGTTTGAAGCTACTGACTGAATGAAAGGAGCTGACATCTCACTCTCTTTGAATCTTCTTTATCATGCTAAGAGGAGCAGGAAAAAGCAAAAAATTTCAGAATTGCACCTTGCAATGCGGAGAAATTACTGTTTGTGCATTTACAATATTCATTGATTTTTGCCATTGAAAAACGTCCAGAAATGATTGAAGCTACTGACTGAATGAAAGGAGCTGGCATCTCACTCTCTTTGAATCTTCTTTATCATGCTAAGAGGAGCAGGAAAAAGCAAAAAATTTCAGAATTGCACCTTGCAATGCGGAGAAATTACTGTTTGTGCATTTACAATATTCATTGATTTTTGCCATTGAAAAACATCATGTTATTCATATACCAGAAATGTTTGAAGCTACTGACTGAATGAAAGGAGCTGGCATCTCACTCTCTTTGAATCTTCTTTATCATGCTAAGAGGAGCAGGAAAAAGCAAAAAATTTCAGAATTGCACCTTGCAATGCGGAGAAATTACTGTTTGTGCATTTACAATATTCATTGATTTTTGCCATTGAAAAACATCATGTTATTCATATACCAGAAATGATTGAAGCTACTGACTGAATGAAAGGAGCTGGCATCTCACTCTCTTTGAATCTTCTTTATCATGCTAAGAGGAGCAGGAAAAAGCAAAAAATTTCAGAATTGCACCTTGCAATGCGGAGAAATTACTGTTTGTGCATTTACAATATTCATTGATTTTTGCCATTGAAAAACGTCCAGAAATGATTGAAGCTACTGACTGAATGAAAGGAGCTGGCATCTCACTCTCTTTGAATCTTCTTTATCATGCTAAGAGGAGCAGGAAAAAGCAAAAAATTTCAGAATTGCACCTTGCAATGCGGAGAAATTACTGTTTGTGCATTTACAATATTCATTGATTTTTGCCATTGAAAAACATCATGTTATTCATATACCAGAAATGTTTGAAGCTACTGACTGAATGAAAGGAGCTGGCATCTCACTCTCTTTGAATCTTCTTTATCATGCTAAGAGGAGCAGGAAAAAGCAAAAAATTTCAGAATTGCACCTTGCAATGCGGAGAAATTACTGTTTGTGCATTTACAATATTCATTGATTTTTGCCATTGAAAAACGTCCAGAAATGATTGAAGCTACTGACTGAATGAAAGGAGCTGGCATCTCACTCTCTTTGAATCTTCTTTATCATGCTAAGAGGGGCAGGAAAAAGCAAAAAATTTCAGAATTGCACCTTGCAATGCGGAGAAATTACTGTTTGTGCATTTACAATATTCATTGATTTTTGCCATTGAAAAACATCATGTTATTCATATACCAGAAATGATTGAAGCTACTGACTGAATGAAAGGAGCTGGCATCTCGCTCTCTTTGAATCTTCTTTATCATGCTAAGAGGAGCAGGAAAAAGCAAAAAATTTCAGAATTGCACCTTGCAATGCGGAGAAATTACTGTTTGTGCATTTACAATATTCATTGATTTTTGCCATTGAAAAACGTCCAGAAATGATTGAAGCTACTGACTGAATGAAAGGAGCTGGCATCTCACTCTCTTTGAATCTTCTTTATCATGCTAAGAGGAGCAGGAAAAAGCAAAAAATTTCAGAATTGCACCTTGCAATGTGGAGAAATTACTGTTTGTGCATTTACAATATTCATTGATTTTTGCCATTGAAAAACATCATGTTATTCATATACCAGAAATGATTGAAGCTACTGACTGAATGAAAGGAGCTGGCATCTCACTCTCTTTGAATCTTCTTTATCATGCTAAGAGGAGCAGGAAAAAGCAAAAAATTTCAGAATTGCACCTTGCAATGCGGAGAAATTACTGTTTGTGCATTTACAATATTCATTGATTTTTGACATTGAAAAACGTCCAGAAATGATTGAAGCTACTGACTGAATGAAAGGAGCTGGCATCTCACTCTCTTTGAATCTTCTTTATCATGCTAAGAGGAGCAGGAAAAAGCAAAAAATTTCAGAATTGCACCTTGCAATGCGGAGAAATTACTGTTTGTGCTTTTACAATATTCATTGATTTTTGCCATTGAAAAACATCATGTTATTCATATACCAGAAATGTTTGAAGCTACTGACTGAATGAAAGGAGCTGGCATCTAACTCTCTTTGAATCTTCTTTATCATGCTAAGAGGAGCAGGAAAAAGCAAAAAATTTCAGAATTGCACCTTGCAATGCGGAGAAATTACTGTTTGTGCATTTACAATATTCATTGATTTTTGCCATTGAAAAACGTCCAGAAATGATTGAAGCTACTGACTGAATGAAAGGAGCTGGCATCTCACTCTCTTTGAATCTTCTTTATCATGCTAAGAGGAGCAGGAAAAAGCAAAAAATTTCAGAATTGCACCTTGCAATGCGGAGAAATTACTGTTTGTGCATTTACAATATTCATTGATTTTTGCCATTGAAAAACGTCAAGAAATGATTGAAGCTACTGACTGAATGAAAGGAGCTGGCATCTCACTCTCTTTGAATCTTCTTTATCATGCTAAGAGGAGCAGGAAAAAGCAAAAAATTTCAGAATTGCACCTTGCAATGCGGAGAAATTACTGTTTGTGCTTTTACAATATTCATTGATTTTTGCCATTGAAAAACATCATGTTATTCATATACAAGAAATGTTTGAAGCTACTGACTGAATGAAAGGAGCTGGCATCTCACTCTCTTTGAATCTTCTTTATCATGCTAAGAGGAGCAGGAAAAAGCAAAAAATTTCAGAATTGCACCTTGCAATGCGGAGAAATTACTGTTTGTGCATTTACAATATTCATTGATTTTTGCCATTGAAAAACGTCCAGAAATGATTGAAGCTACTGACTGAATGAAAGGAGCTGGCATCTCACTCTCTTTGAATCTTCTTTATCATGCTAAGAGGAGCAGGAAAAAGCAAAAAATTTCAGAATTGCACCTTGCAATGCGGAGAAATTACTGTTTGTGCATTTACAATATTCATTGATTTTTGCCATTGAAAAACGTCCAGAAATGATTGAAGCTACTGACTGAATGAAAGGAGCTGGCATCTCACTCTCTTTGAATCTTCTTTATCATGCTAAGAGGAGCAGGAAAAAGCAAAAAATTTCAGAATTGCACCTTGCAATGCGGAGAAATTACTGTTTGTGCATTTACAATATTCATTGATTTTTGCCATTGAAAAACATCATGTTATTCATATACCAGAAATGATTGAAGCTACTGACTGAATGAAAGGAGCTGGCATCTTACTCTCTTTGAATCTTCTTTGTCATGCTAAGAGGAGCAGGAAAAAGCAAAAAATTTCAGAATTGCACCTTGCAATGCGGAGAAATTACTGTTTGTGCATTTACAATATTCATTGATTTTTGCCATTGAAAAACGTCCAGAAATGATTGAAGCTACTGACTGAATGAAAGGAGCTGGCATCTCACTCTCTTTGAATCTTCTTTATCATGCTAAGAGGAGCAGGAAAAAGCAAAAAATTTCAGAATTGCACCTTGCAATGCGGAGAAATTACTGTTTGTGCATTTACAATATTCATTGATTTTTGCCATTGAAAAACGTCCAGAAATGATTGAAGCTACTGACTGAATGAAAGGAGCTGGCATCTCACTCTCTTTGAATCTTCTTTATCATGCTAAGAGGAGCAGGAAAAAGCAAAAAATTTCAGAATTGCACCTTGCAATGCGGAGAAATTACTGTTTGTGCATTTACAATATTCATTGATTTTTGCCATTGAAAAACATCATGTTATTCATATACCAGAAATGTTTGAAGCTACTGACTGAATGAAAGGAGCTGGCATCTCACTCTCTTTGAATCTTCTTTATCATGCTAAGAGGAGCAGGAAAAAGCAAAAAATTTCAGAATTGCACCTTGCAATGCGGAGAAATTACTGTTTGTGCATTTACAATATTCATTGATTTTTGCCATTGAAAAACGTCCAGAAATGATTGAAGCTACTGACTGAATGAAAGGAGCTGGCATCTCACTCTCTTTGAATCTTCTTTATCATGCTAAGAGGAGCAGGAAAAAGCAAAAAATTTCAGAATTGCACCTTGCAATGCGGAGAAATTACTGTTTGTGCATTTACAATATTCATTGATTTTTGCCATTGAAAAACGTCCAGAAATGATTGAAGCTACTGACTGAATGAAAGGAGCTGGCATCTCACTCTCTTTGAATCTTCTTTATCATGCTAAGAGGAGCAGGAAAAAGCAAAAAATTTCAGAATTGCACCTTGCAATGCGGAGAAATTACTGTTTGTGCATTTACAATATTCATTGATTTTTGCCATTGAAAAACGTCCAGAAATGATTGAAGCTACTGACTGAATGAAAGGAGCTGGCATCTCACTCTCTTTGAATCTTCTTTATCATACTAAGAGGAGCAGGAAAAAGCAAAAAATTTCAGAATTGCACCTTGCAATGCGGAGAAATTACTCTTTGTGCATTTACAATATTCATTGATTTTTGCCATTGAAAAACATCATGTTATTCATATACCAGAAATGTTTGAAGCTACTGACTGAATGAAAGGAGCTGGCATCTCACTCTCTTTGAATCTTCTTTATTATGCTAAGAGGAGCAGGAAAAAGCAAAAAATTTCAGAATTGCACCTTGCAATGCGGAGAAATTACTGTTTGTGCATTTACAATATTCATTGATTTTTGCCATTGAAAAACGTCCAGAAATGATTGAAGCTACTGACTGAATGAAAGGAGCTGGCATCTCACTCTCTTTGAATCTTCTTTATCATGCTAAGAGGAGCAGGAAAAAGCAAAAAATTTCAGAATTGCACCTTGCAATGCGGAGAAATTACTGTTTGTGCATTTACAATATTCATTGATTTTTGCCATTGAAAAACATCATGTTATTCATATACCAGAAATGTTTGTAGCTACTGACTGAATGAAAGGAGCTGGCATCTCACTCTCTTTGAATCTTCTTTATCATGCTAAGAGGAGCAGGAAAAAGCAAAAAATTTCAGAATTGCACCTTGCAATGCGGAGAAATTACTGTTTGTGCATTTACAATATTCATTGATTTTTGCCATTGAAAAACATCCAGAAATGATTGAAGGTACTGACTGAATGAAAGGAGCTGGCATCTCACTCTCTTTGAATCTTCTTTATCATGCTAAGAGGAGCAGGAAAAAGCAAAAAATTTCAGAATTGCACCTTGCAATGCGGAGAAATTACTGTTTGTGCATTTACAATATTCATTGATTTTTGCCATTGAAAAACGTCCAGAAATGATTGAAGCTACTGACTGAATGAAAGGAGCTGGCATCTCACTCTCTTTGAATCTTCTTTATCATGCTAAGAGGAGCAGGAAAAAGCCAAAAATTTCAGAATTGCACCTTGCAATGCGGAGAAATTACAGTTTGTGCATTTACAATATTCATTGATTTTTGCCATTGAAAAACATCCAGAAATGATTGAAGCTACTGACTGAATGAAAGGAGCTGGCATCTCACTCTCTTTGAATATTCTTTATCATGCTAAGAGGAGCAGGAAAAAGCAAAAAATTTCAGAATTGCACCTTGCAATGCGGAGAAATTACTGTTTGTGCATTTACAATATTCATTGATTTTTGCCATTGAAAAACATCATGTTATTCATATACCAGAAATGTTTGAAGCTACTGACTGAATGAAAGGAGCTGGCATCTCACTCTCTTTGAATCTTCTTTATCATGCTAAGAGGAGCAGGAAAAAGCAAAAAATTTCAGAATTGCACCTTGCAATGCGGAGAAATTACTGTTTGTGCATTTACAATATTCATTGATTTTTGCCATTGAAAAACATCATGTTATTCATATACCAGAAATGTTTGAAGCTACTAACTGAATGAAAGGAGCTGGCATCTCACTCTCTTTGAATCTTCTTTATCATGCTAAGAGGAGCAGGAAAAAGCAAAAAATTTCAGAATTGCACCTTGCAATGTGGAGAAATTACTGTTAATGCATTTACAATATTCATTGATTTTTACCATTGAAAAACGTCCAGAAATGATTGAAGCTACTGACTGAATGAAAGTAGCTGGCATCTCACTCTCTTTGAATCTTCTTTATCATGCTAAGAGGAGCAGGAAAAAGCAAAAAATTTCAGAATTGCACCTTGCAATGCAGAGAAATTACTGTTTGTGCATTTACAATATTCATTGATTTTTGCCATTGAAAAACATCATGTTATTCATATACCAGAAATGTTTGAAGCTACTGACTGAATGAAAGGAGCTGGCATCTCACTCTCTTTGAATCTTCTTTATCATGCTAAGAGGAGCAGGAAAAAGCAAAAAATTTCAGAATTGCTCCTTGCAATGTGGAGAAATTACTGTTTGTGCATTTACAATATTCATTGATTTTTACCATTGAAAAACGTCCAGAAATGATTGAAGCTACTGACTGAATGAAAGTAGCTGGCATCTCACTCTCTTTGAATCTTCTTTATCATGCTAAGAGGAGCAGGAAAAAGCAAAAAATTTCAGACTTGCACCTTGCAATGCGGAGAAATTACTGTTTGTGCATTTACAATATTCATTGATTTTTGCCATTGAAAAACATCATGTTATTCATATACCAGAAATGTTTGAAGCTACTGACTGAATGAAAGGAGCTGGCATCTCACTCTCTTTGAATCTTCTTTATCATGCTAAGAGGAGCAGGAAAAAGCAAAAAATTTCAGAATTGCACCTTGCAATGCGGAGAAATTACTGTTTGTGCATTTACAATATTCATTGATTTTTGCCATTGAAAAACGTCCAGAAATGATTGAAGCTACTGACTGAATGAAAGGAGCTGGCATCTCACTCTCTTTGAATCTTGTTTATCATGCTAAGAGGAGCAGGAAAAAGCAAAAAATTTCAGAATTGCACCTTGCAATGCGGAGAAATTACTGTTTGTGCATTTACAATATTCATTGATTTTTGCCATTGAAAAACGTCCAGAAATGATTGAAGCTACTGACTGAATGAAAGGAGCTGGCATCTCACTCTCTTTGAATCTTCTTTATCATGCTAAGAGGAGCAGGAAAAAGCAAAAAATTTCAGAATTGCACCTTGCAATGCGGAGAAATTACTGTTTGTGCATTTACAATATTCATTGATTTTTGCCATTGAAAAACATCATGTTATTCATATACCAGAAATGATTGAAGCTACTGACTGAATGAAAGGAGCTGGCATCTCACTCTCTTTGAATCTTCTTTATCATGCTAAGAGGAGCAGGAAAAAGCAAAAAATTTCAGAATTGCACCTTGCAATGCGGAGAAATTACTGTTTGTGCATTTACAATATTCATTGATTTTTGCCATTGAAAAACGTCCAGAAATGATTGAAGCTACTGACTGAATGAAAGGAACTGGCATCTCACTCTCTTTGAATCTTCTTTATCATGCTAAGAGGAGCAGGAAAAAGCAAAAAATTTCAGAATTGCACCTTGCAATGCGGAGAAATTACTGTTTGTGCATTTACAAAATTCATTGATTTTTGCCATTGAAAAACATCATGTTATTCATATACCAGAAATGTTTGAAGCTACTGACTGAATGAAAGGAGCTGACATCTCACTCTCTTTGAATCTTCTTTATCATGCTAAGAGGAGCAGGAAAAAGCAAAAAATTTCAGAATTGCACCTTGCAATGCGGAGAAATTACTGTTTGTGCATTTACAATATTCATTGATTTTTGCCATTGAAAAACGTCCAGAAATGATTGAAGCTACTGACTGAATGAAAGGAGCTGGCATCTCACTCTCTTTGAATCTTCTTTATCATGCTAAGAGGAGCAGGAAAAAGCAAAAAATTTCAGAATTGCACCTTGCAATGCGGAGAAATTACTGTTTGTGCATTTACAATATTCATTGATTTTTGCCATTGAAAAACGTCCAGAAATGATTGAAGCTACTGACTGTATGAAAGGAGCTGGCATCTCACTCTCTTTGAATCTTCTTTATCATGCTAAGAGGAGCAGGAAAAAGCAAAAAATTTCAGAATTGCACCTTGCAATGCGGAGAAATTACTGTTTGTGCATTTACAATATTCATTGATTTTTGCCATTGAAAAACATCATGTTATTCATATACCAGAAATGATTGAAGCTACTGACTGAATGAAAGGAGCTGGCATCTCACTCTCTTTGAATCTTCTTTATCATGCTAAGAGGAGCAGGAAAAAGCAAAAAATTTCAGAATTGCACCTTGCAATGCGGAGAAATTACTGTTTGTGCATTTACAATATTCATTGATTTTTGCCATTGAAAAACGTCCAGAAATGATTGAAGCTACTGACTGAATGAAAGGAACTGGCATCTCACTCTCTTTGAATCTTCTTTATCATGCTAAGAGGAGCAGGAAAAAGCAAAAAATTTCAGAATTGCACCTTGCAATGCGGAGAAATTACTGTTTGTGCATTTACAAAATTCATTGATTTTTGCCATTGAAAAACATCATGTTATTCATATACCAGAAATGTTTGAAGCTACTGACTGAATGAAAGGAGCTGACATCTCACTCTCTTTGAATCTTCTTTATCATGCTAAGAGGAGCAGGAAAAAGCAAAAAATTTCAGAATTGCACCTTGCAATGCGGAGAAATTACTGTTTGTGCATTTACAATATTCATTGATTTTTGCCATTGAAAAACGTCCAGAAATGATTGAAGCTACTGACTGAATGAAAGGAGCTGGCATCTCACTCTCTTTGAATCTTCTTTATCATGCTAAGAGGAGCAGGAAAAAGCAAAAAATTTCAGAATTGCACCTTGCAATGCGGAGAAATTACTGTTTGTGCATTTACAATATTCATTGATTTTTGCCATTGAAAAACATCATGTTATTCATATACCAGAAATGATTGAAGCTACTGACTGAATGAAAGGAGCTGGCATCTCACTCTCTTTGAATCTTCTTTATCATGCTAAGAGGAGCAGGAAAAAGCAAAAAATTTCAGAATTGCACCTTGCAATGTGGAGAAATTACTGTTTGTGCATTTACAATATTCATTGATTTTTACCATTGAAAAACGTCCAGAAATGATTGAAGCTACTGACTGAATGAAAGTAGCTGGCATCTCACTCTCTTTGAATCTTCTTTATCATGCTAAGAGGAGCAGGAAAAAGCAAAAAATTTCAGAATTGCTCCTTGCAATGTGGAGAAATTACTGTTTGTGCATTTACAATATTCATTGATTTTTACCATTGAAAAACGTCCAGAAATGATTGAAGCTACTGACTGAATGAAAGTAGCTGGCATCTCACTCTCTTTGAATCTTCTTTATCATGCTAAGAGGAGCAGGAAAAAGCAAAAAATTTCAGACTTGCACCTTGCAATGCGGAGAAATTACTGTTTGTGCATTTACAATATTCATTGATTTTTGCCATTGAAAAACATCATGTTATTCATATACCAGAAATGTTTGAAGCTACTGACTGAATGAAAGGAGCTGGCATCTCACTCTCTTTGAATCTTCTTTATCATGCTAAGAGGAGCAGGAAAAAGCAAAAAATTTCAGAATTGCACCTTGCAATGCGGAGAAATTACTGTTTGTGCATTTACAATATTCATTGATTTTTGCCATTGAAAAACGTCCAGAAATGATTGAAGCTACTGACTGAATGAAAGGAGCTGGCATCTCACTCTCTTTGAATCTTGTTTATCATGCTAAGAGGAGCAGGAAAAAGCAAAAAATTTCAGAATTGCACCTTGCAATGCGGAGAAATTACTGTTTGTGCATTTACAATATTCATTGATTTTTGCCATTGAAAAACGTCCAGAAATGATTGAAGCTACTGACTGAATGAAAGGAGCTGGCATCTCACTCTCTTTGAATCTTCTTTATCATGCTAAGAGGAGCAGGAAAAAGCAAAAAATTTCAGAATTGCACCTTGCAATGCGGAGAAATTACTGTTTGTGCATTTACAATATTCATTGATTTTTGCCATTGAAAAACATCATGTTATTCATATACCAGAAATGATTGAAGCTACTGACTGAATGAAAGGAGCTGGCATCTCACTCTCTTTGAATCTTCTTTATCATGCTAAGAGGAGCAGGAAAAAGCAAAAAATTTCAGAATTGCACCTTGCAATGCGGAGAAATTACTGTTTGTGCATTTACAATATTCATTGATTTTTGCCATTGAAAAACGTCCAGAAATGATTGAAGCTACTGACTGAATGAAAGGAACTGGCATCTCACTCTCTTTGAATCTTCTTTATCATGCTAAGAGGAGCAGGAAAAAGCAAAAAATTTCAGAATTGCACCTTGCAATGCGGAGAAATTACTGTTTGTGCATTTACAATATTCATTGATTTTTGCCATTGAAAAACATCATGTTATTCATATACCAGAAATGTTTGAAGCTACTAACTGAATGAAAGGAGCTGGCATCTCACTCTCTTTGAATCTTCTTTATCATGCTAAGAGGAGCAGGAAAAAGCAAAAAATTTCAGAATTGCACCTTGCAATGTGGAGAAATTACTGTTTGTGCATTTACAATATTCATTGATTTTTACCATTGAAAAACGTCCAGAAATGATTGAAGCTACTGACTGAATGAAAGTAGCTGGCATCTCACTCTCTTTGAATCTTCTTTATCATGCTAAGAGGAGCAGGAAAAAGCAAAAAATTTCAGAATTGCACCTTGCAATGCAGAGAAATTACTGTTTGTGCATTTACAATATTCATTGATTTTTGCCATTGAAAAACATCATGTTATTCATATACCAGAAATGTTTGAAGCTACTGACTGAATGAAAGGAGCTGGCATCTCACTCTCTTTGAATCTTCTTTATCATGCTAAGAGGAGCAGGAAAAAGCAAAAAATTTCAGAATTGCTCCTTGCAATGTGGAGAAATTACTGTTTGTGCATTTACAATATTCATTGATTTTTACCATTGAAAAACGTCCAGAAATGATTGAAGCTACTGACTGAATGAAAGTAGCTGGCATCTCACTCTCTTTGAATCTTCTTTATCATGCTAAGAGGAGCAGGAAAAAGCAAAAAATTTCAGACTTGCACCTTGCAATGCGGAGAAATTACTGTTTGTGCATTTACAATATTCATTGATTTTTGCCATTGAAAAACATCATGTTATTCATATACCAGAAATGTTTGAAGCTACTGACTGAATGAAAGGAGCTGGCATCTCACTCTCTTTGAATCTTCTTTATCATGCTAAGAGGAGCAGGAAAAAGCAAAAAATTTCAGAATTGCACCTTGCAATGCGGAGAAATTACTGTTTGTGCATTTACAATATTCATTGATTTTTGCCATTGAAAAACGTCCAGAAATGATTGAAGCTACTGACTGAATGAAAGGAGCTGGCATCTCACTCTCTTTGAATCTTGTTTATCATGCTAAGAGGAGCAGGAAAAAGCAAAAAATTTCAGAATTGCACCTTGCAATGCGGAGAAATTACTGTTTGTGCATTTACAATATTCATTGATTTTTGCCATTGAAAAACGTCCAGAAATGATTGAAGCTACTGACTGAATGAAAGGAGCTGGCATCTCACTCTCTTTGAATCTTCTTTATCATGCTAAGAGGAGCAGGAAAAAGCAAAAAATTTCAGAATTGCACCTTGCAATGCGGAGAAATTACTGTTTGTGCATTTACAATATTCATTGATTTTTGCCATTGAAAAACATCATGTTATTCATATACCAGAAATGATTGAAGCTACTGACTGAATGAAAGGAGCTGGCATCTCACTCTCTTTGAATCTTCTTTATCATGCTAAGAGGAGCAGGAAAAAGCAAAAAATTTCAGAATTGCACCTTGCAATGCGGAGAAATTACTGTTTGTGCATTTACAATATTCATTGATTTTTGCCATTGAAAAACGTCCAGAAATGATTGAAGCTACTGACTGAATGAAAGGAACTGGCATCTCACTCTCTTTGAATCTTCTTTATCATGCTAAGAGGAGCAGGAAAAAGCAAAAAATTTCAGAATTGCACCTTGCAATGCGGAGAAATTACTGTTTGTGCATTTACAAAATTCATTGATTTTTGCCATTGAAAAACATCATGTTATTCATATACCAGAAATGTTTGAAGCTACTGACTGAATGAAAGGAGCTGACATCTCACTCTCTTTGAATCTTCTTTATCATGCTAAGAGGAGCAGGAAAAAGCAAAAAATTTCAGAATTGCACCTTGCAATGCGGAGAAATTACTGTTTGTGCATTTACAATATTCATTGATTTTTGCCATTGAAAAACGTCCAGAAATGATTGAAGCTACTGACTGAATGAAAGGAGCTGGCATCTCACTCTCTTTGAATCTTCTTTATCATGCTAAGAGGAGCAGGAAAAAGCAAAAAATTTCAGAATTGCACCTTGCAATGCGGAGAAATTACTGTTTGTGCATTTACAATATTCATTGATTTTTGCCATTGAAAAACGTCCAGAAATGATTGAAGCTACTGACTGAATGAAAGGAGCTGGCATCTCACTCTCTTTGAATCTTCTTTATCATGCTAAGAGGAGCAGGAAAAAGCAAAAAATTTCAGAATTGCACCTTGCAATGCGGAGAAATTACTGTTTGTGCATTTACAATATTCATTGATTTTTGCCATTGAAAAACATCATGTTATTCATATACCAGAAATGATTGAAGCTACTGACTGAATGAAAGGAGCTGGCATCTCACTCTCTTTGAATCTTCTTTATCATGCTAAGAGGAGCAGGAAAAAGCAAAAAATTTCAGAATTGCACCTTGCAATGCGGAGAAATTACTGTTTGTGCATTTACAATATTCATTGATTTTTGCCATTGAAAAACGTCCAGAAATGATTGAAGCTACTGACTGAATGAAAGGAACTGGCATCTCACTCTCTTTGAATCTTCTTTATCATGCTAAGAGGAGCAGGAAAAAGCAAAAAATTTCAGAATTGCACCTTGCAATGCGGAGAAATTACTGTTTGTGCATTTACAAAATTCATTGATTTTTGCCATTGAAAAACATCATGTTATTCATATACCAGAAATGTTTGAAGCTACTGACTGAATGAAAGGAGCTGACATCTCACTCTCTTTGAATCTTCTTTATCATGCTAAGAGGAGCAGGAAAAAGCAAAAAATTTCAGAATTGCACCTTGCAATGCGGAGAAATTACTGTTTGTGCATTTACAATATTCATTGATTTTTGCCATTGAAAAACGTCCAGAAATGATTGAAGCTACTGACTGAATGAAAGGAGCTGGCATCTCACTCTCTTTGAATCTTCTTTATCATGCTAAGAGGAGCAGGAAAAAGCAAAAAATTTCAGAATTGCACCTTGCAATGCGGAGAAATTACTGTTTGTGCATTTACAATATTCATTGATTTTTGCCATTGAAAAACATCATGTTATTCATATACCAGAAATGATTGAAGCTACTGACTGAATGAAAGGAGCTGGCATCTCACTCTCTTTGAATCTTCTTTATCATGCTAAGAGGAGCAGGAAAAAGCAAAAAATTTCAGAATTGCACCTTGCAATGTGGAGAAATTACTGTTTGTGCATTTACAATATTCATTGATTTTTACCATTGAAAAACGTCCAGAAATGATTGAAGCTACTGACTGAATGAAAGTAGCTGGCATCTCACTCTCTTTGAATCTTCTTTATCATGCTAAGAGGAGCAGGAAAAAGCAAAAAATTTCAGAATTGCTCCTTGCAATGTGGAGAAATTACTGTTTGTGCATTTACAATATTCATTGATTTTTACCATTGAAAAACGTCCAGAAATGATTGAAGCTACTGACTGAATGAAAGTAGCTGGCATCTCACTCTCTTTGAATCTTCTTTATCATGCTAAGAGGAGCAGGAAAAAGCAAAAAATTTCAGACTTGCACCTTGCAATGCGGAGAAATTACTGTTTGTGCATTTACAATATTCATTGATTTTTGCCATTGAAAAACATCATGTTATTCATATACCAGAAATGTTTGAAGCTACTGACTGAATGAAAGGAGCTGGCATCTCACTCTCTTTGAATCTTCTTTATCATGCTAAGAGGAGCAGGAAAAAGCAAAAAATTTCAGAATTGCACCTTGCAATGCGGAGAAATTACTGTTTGTGCATTTACAATATTCATTGATTTTTGCCATTGAAAAACGTCCAGAAATGATTGAAGCTACTGACTGAATGAAAGGAGCTGGCATCTCACTCTCTTTGAATCTTGTTTATCATGCTAAGAGGAGCAGGAAAAAGCAAAAAATTTCAGAATTGCACCTTGCAATGCGGAGAAATTACTGTTTGTGCATTTACAATATTCATTGATTTTTGCCATTGAAAAACGTCCAGAAATGATTGAAGCTACTGACTGAATGAAAGGAGCTGGCATCTCACTCTCTTTGAATCTTCTTTATCATGCTAAGAGGAGCAGGAAAAAGCAAAAAATTTCAGAATTGCACCTTGCAATGCGGAGAAATTACTGTTTGTGCATTTACAATATTCATTGATTTTTGCCATTGAAAAACATCATGTTATTCATATACCAGAAATGATTGAAGCTACTGACTGAATGAAAGGAGCTGGCATCTCACTCTCTTTGAATCTTCTTTATCATGCTAAGAGGAGCAGGAAAAAGCAAAAAATTTCAGAATTGCACCTTGCAATGCGGAGAAATTACTGTTTGTGCATTTACAATATTCATTGATTTTTGCCATTGAAAAACGTCCAGAAATGATTGAAGCTACTGACTGAATGAAAGGAACTGGCATCTCACTCTCTTTGAATCTTCTTTATCATGCTAAGAGGAGCAGGAAAAAGCAAAAAATTTCAGAATTGCACCTTGCAATGCGGAGAAATTACTGTTTGTGCATTTACAAAATTCATTGATTTTTGCCATTGAAAAACATCATGTTATTCATATACCAGAAATGTTTGAAGCTACTGACTGAATGAAAGGAGCTGACATCTCACTCTCTTTGAATCTTCTTTATCATGCTAAGAGGAGCAGGAAAAAGCAAAAAATTTCAGAATTGCACCTTGCAATGCGGAGAAATTACTGTTTGTGCATTTACAATATTCATTGATTTTTGCCATTGAAAAACATCATGTTATTCATATACCAGAAATGATTGAAGCTACTGACTGAATGAAAGGAGCTGGCATCTCACTCTCTTTGAATCTTCTTTATCATGCTAAGAGGAGCAGGAAAAAGCAAAAAATTTCAGAATTGCACCTTGCAATGCGGAGAAATTACTGTTTGTGCATTTACAATATTCATTGATTTTTGCCATTGAAAAACGTCCAGAAATGATTGAAGCTACTGACTGAATGAAAGGAACTGGCATCTCACTCTCTTTGAATCTTCTTTATCATGCTAAGAGGAGCAGGAAAAAGCAAAAAATTTCAGAATTGCACCTTGCAATGCGGAGAAATTACTGTTTGTGCATTTACAAAATTCATTGATTTTTGCCATTGAAAAACATCATGTTATTCATATACCAGAAATGTTTGAAGCTACTGACTGAATGAAAGGAGCTGACATCTCACTCTCTTTGAATCTTCTTTATCATGCTAAGAGGAGCAGGAAAAAGCAAAAAATTTCAGAATTGCACCTTGCAATGCGGAGAAATTACTGTTTGTGCATTTACAATATTCATTGATTTTTGCCATTGAAAAACGTCCAGAAATGATTGAAGCTACTGACTGAATGAAAGGAGCTGGCATCTCACTCTCTTTGAATCTTCTTTATCATGCTAAGAGGAGCAGGAAAAAGCAAAATATTTCAGAATTGCACCTTGCAATGCGGAGAAATTACTGTTTGTGCATTTACAATATTCATTGATTTTTGCCATTGAAAAACATCATGTTATTCATATACCAGAAATGATTGAAGCTACTGACTGAATGAAAGGAGCTGGCATCTCACTCTCTTTGAATCTTCTTTATCATGCTAAGAGGAGCAGGAAAAAGCAAAAAATTTCAGAATTGCACCTTGCAATGTGGAGAAATTACTGTTTGTGCATTTACAATATTCATTGATTTTTACCATTGAAAAACGTCCAGAAATGATTGAAGCTACTGACTGAATGAAAGTAGCTGGCATCTCACTCTCTTTGAATCTTCTTTATCATGCTAAGAGGAGCAGGAAAAAGCAAAAAATTTCAGACTTGCACCTTGCAATGCGGAGAAATTACTGTTTGTGCATTTACAATATTCATTGATTTTTGCCATTGAAAAACATCATGTTATTCATATACCAGAAATGTTTGAAGCTACTGACTGAATGAAAGGAGCTGGCATCTCACTCTCTTTGAATCTTCTTTATCATGCTAAGAGGAGCAGGAAAAAGCAAAAAATTTCAGAATTGCACCTTGCAATGCGGAGAAATTACTGTTTGTGCATTTACAATATTCATTGATTTTTGCCATTGAAAAACGTCCAGAAATGATTGAAGCTACTGACTGAATGAAAGGAGCTGGCATCTCACTCTCTTTAATCTTGTTTATCATGCTAAGAGGAGCAGGAAAAAGCAAAAAATTTCAGAATTGCACCTTGCAATGCGGAGAAATTACTGTTTGTGCATTTACAATATTCATTGATTTTTGCCATTGAAAAACGTCCAGAAATGATTGAAGCTACTGACTGAATGAAAGGAGCTGGCATCTCACTCTCTTTGAATCTTCTTTATCAAGCTAAGAGGAGCAGGAAAAAGCAAAAAAATTCAGAATTGCACCTTGCAATGCGGAGAAATTACTGTTTGTGCATTTACAATATTCATTGATTTTTGCCATTGAAAAACATCATGTTATTCATATACCAGAAATGATTGAAGCTACTGACTGAATGAAAGGAGCTGGCATCTCACTCTCTTTGAATCTTCTTTATCATGCTAAGAGGAGCAGGAAAAAGCAAAAAATTTCAGAATTGCACCTTGCAATGCGGAGAAATTACTGTTTGTGCATTTACAATATTCATTGATTTTTGCCATTGAAAAACGTCCAGAAATGATTGAAGCTACTGACTGAATGAAAGGAACTGGCATCTCACTCTCTTTGAATCTTCTTTATCATGCTAAGAGGAGCAGGAAAAAGCAAAAAATTTCAGAATTGCACCTTGCAATGCGGAGAAATTACTGTTTGTGCATTTACAAAATTCATTGATTTTTGCCATTGAAAAACATCATGTTATTCATATACCAGAAATGTTTGAAGCTACTGACTGAATGAAAGGAGCTGACATCTCACTCTCTTTGAATCTTCTTTATCATGCTAAGAGGAGCAGGAAAAAGCAAAAAATTTCAGAATTGCACCTTGCAATGCGGAGAAATTACTGTTTGTGCATTTACAATATTCATTGATTTTTGCCATTGAAAAACGTCCAGAAATGATTGAAGCTACTGACTCAATGAAAGGAGCTGGCATCTCACTCTCTTTGAATCTTCTTTATCATGCTAAGAGGAGCAGGAAAAAGCAAAAAATTTCAGAATTGCACCTTGCAATGCGGAGAAATTACTGTTTGTGCATTTACAATATTCATTGATTTTTGCCATTGAAAAACATCATGTTATTCATATACCAGAAATGATTGAAGCTACTGACTGAATGAAAGGAGCTGGCATCTCACTCTCTTTGAATCTTCTTTATCATGCTAAGAGGAGCAGGAAAAAGCAAAAAATTTCAGAATTGCACCTTGCAATGTGGAGAAATTACTGTTTGTGCATTTACAATATTCATTGATTTTTACCATTGAAAAACGTCCAGAAATGATTGAAGCTACTGACTGAATGAAAGTAGCTGGCATCTCACTCTCTTTGAATCTTCTTTATCATGCTAAGAGGAGCAGGAAAAAGCAAAAAATTTCAGACTTGCACCTTGCAATGCGGAGAAATTACTGTTTGTGCATTTACAATATTCATTGATTTTTGCCATTGAAAAACATCATGTTATTCATATACCAGAAATGTTTGAAGCTACTGACTGAATGAAAGGAGCTGGCATCTCACTCTCTTTGAATCTTCTTTATCATGCTAAGAGGAGCAGGAAAAAGCAAAAAATTTCAGAATTGCACCTTGCAATGCGGAGAAATTACTGTTTGTGCATTTACAATATTCATTGATTTTTGCCATTGAAAAACGTCCAGAAATGATTGAAGCTACTGACTGAATGAAAGGAGCTGGCATCTCACTCTCTTTGAATCTTGTTTATCATGCTAAGAGGAGCAGGAAAAAGCAAAAAATTTCAGAATTGCACCTTGCAATGCGGAGAAATTACTGTTTGTGCATTTACAATATTCATTGATTTTTGCCATTGAAAAACGTCCAGAAATGATTGAAGCTACTGACTGAATGAAAGGAGCTGGCATCTCACTCTCTTTGAATCTTCTTTATCATGCTAAGAGGAGCAGGAAAAAGCAAAAAAATTCAGAATTGCACCTTGCAATGCGGAGAAATTACTGTTTGTGCATTTACAATATTCATTGATTTTTGCCATTGAAAAACATCATGTTATTCATATACCAGAAATGATTGAAGCTACTGACTGAATGAAAGGAGCTGGCATCTCACTCTCTTTGAATCTTCTTTATCATGCTAAGAGGAGCAGGAAAAAGCAAAAAATTTCAGAATTGCACCTTGCAATGCGGAGAAATTACTGTTTGTGCATTTACAATATTCATTGATTTTTGCCATTGAAAAACGTCCAGAAATGATTGAAGCTACTGACTGAATGAAAGGAACTGGCATCTCACTCTCTTTGAATCTTCTTTATCATGCTAAGAGGAGCAGGAAAAAGCAAAAAATTTCAGAATTGCACCTTGCAATGCGGAGAAATTACTGTTTGTGCATTTACAAAATTCATTGATTTTTGCCATTGAAAAACATCATGTTATTCATATACCAGAAATGTTTGAAGCTACTGACTGAATGAAAGGAGCTGACATCTCACTCTCTTTGAATCTTCTTTATCATGCTAAGAGGAGCAGGAAAAAGCAAAAAATTTCAGAATTGCACCTTGCAATGCGGAGAAATTACTGTTTGTGCATTTACAATATTCATTGATTTTTGCCATTGAAAAACGTCCAGAAATGATTGAAGCTACTGACTGAATGAAAGGAGCTGGCATCTCACTCTCTTTGAATCTTCTTTATCATGCTAAGAGGAGCAGGAAAAAGCAAAAAATTTCAGAATTGCACCTTGCAATGCGGAGAAATTACTGTTTGTGCATTTACAATATTCATTGATTTTTGCCATTGAAAAACATCATGTTATTCATATACCAGAAATGTTTGAAGCTACTGACTGAATGAAAGGAGCTGGCATCTCACTCTCTTTGAATCTTCTTTATCATGCTAAGAGGAGCAGGAAAAAGCAAAAAATTTCAGAATTGCACCTTGCAATGCGGAGAAATTACTGTTTGTGCATTTACAATATTCATTGATTTTTGCCATTGAAAAACATCATGTTATTCATATACCAGAAATGATTGAAGCTACTGACTGAATGAAAGGAGCTGGCATCTCACTCTCTTTGAATCTTCTTTATCATGCTAAGAGGAGCAGGAAAAAGCAAAAAATTTCAGAATTGCACCTTGCAATGCGGAGAAATTACTGTTTGTGCATTTACAATATTCATTGATTTTTGCCATTGAAAAACGTCCAGAAATGATTGAAGCTACTGACTGAATGAAAGGAGCTGGCATCTCACTCTCTTTGAATCTTCTTTATCATGCTAAGAGGAGCAGGAAAAAGCAAAAAATTTCAGAATTGCACCTTGCAATGCGGAGAAATTACTGTTTGTGCATTTACAATATTCATTGATTTTTGCCATTGAAAAACATCATGTTATTCATATACCAGAAATGTTTGAAGCTACTGACTGAATGAAAGGAGCTGGCATCTCACTCTCTTTGAATCTTCTTTATCATGCTAAGAGGAGCAGGAAAAAGCAAAAAATTTCAGAATTGCACCTTGCAATGCGGAGAAATTACTGTTTGTGCATTTACAATATTCATTGATTTTTGCCATTGAAAAACGTCCAGAAATGATTGAAGCTACTGACTGAATGAAAGGAGCTGGCATCTCACTCTCTTTGAATCTTCTTTATCATGCTAAGAGGAGCAGGAAAAAGCAAAAAATTTCAGAATTGCACCTTGCAATGCGGAGAAATTACTGTTTGTGCATTTACAATATTCATTGATTTTTGCCATTGAAAAACATCATGTTATTCATATACCAGAAATGATTGAAGCTACTGACTGAATGAAAGGAGCTGGCATCTCGCTCTCTTTGAATCTTCTTTATCATGCTAAGAGGAGCAGGAAAAAGCAAAAAATTTCAGAATTGCACCTTGCAATGCGGAGAAATTACTGTTTGTGCATTTACAATATTCATTGATTTTTGCCATTGAAAAACGTCCAGAAATGATTGAAGCTACTGACTGAATGAAAGGAGCTGGCATCTCACTCTCTTTGAATCTTCTTTATCATGCTAAGAGGAGCAGGAAAAAGCAAAAAATTTCAGAATTGCACCTTGCAATGTGGAGAAATTACTGTTTGTGCATTTACAATATTCATTGATTTTTGCCATTGAAAAACATCATGTTATTCATATACCAGAAATGATTGAAGCTACTGACTGAATGAAAGGAGCTGGCATCTCACTCTCTTTGAATCTTCTTTATCATGCTAAGAGGAGCAGGAAAAAGCAAAAAATTTCAGAATTGCACCTTGCAATGCGGAGAAATTACTGTTTGTGCATTTACAATATTCATTGATTTTTGCCATTGAAAAACGTCCAGAAATGATTGAAGCTACTGACTGAATGAAAGGAGCTGGCATCTCACTCTCTTTGAATCTTCTTTATCATGCTAAGAGGAGCAGGAAAAAGCAAAAAATTTCAGAATTGCACCTTGCAATGCGGAGAAATTACTGTTTGTGCTTTTACAATATTCATTGATTTTTGCCATTGAAAAACATCATGTTATTCATATACCAGAAATGTTTGAAGCTACTGACTGAATGAAAGGAGCTGGCATCTAACTCTCTTTGAATCTTCTTTATCATGCTAAGAGGAGCAGGAAAAAGCAAAAAATTTCAGAATTGCACCTTGCAATGCGGAGAAATTACTGTTTGTGCATTTACAATATTCATTGATTTTTGCCATTGAAAAACGTCCAGAAATGATTGAAGCTACTGACTGAATGAAAGGAGCTGGCATCTCACTCTCTTTGAATCTTCTTTATCATGCTAAGAGGAGCAGGAAAAAGCAAAAAATTTCAGAATTGCACCTTGCAATGCGGAGAAATTACTGTTTGTGCATTTACAATATTCATTGATTTTTGCCATTGAAAAACGTCAAGAAATGATTGAAGCTACTGACTGAATGAAAGGAGCTGGCATCTCACTCTCTTTGAATCTTCTTTATCATGCTAAGAGGAGCAGGAAAAAGCAAAAAATTTCAGAATTGCACCTTGCAATGTGGAGAAATTACTGTTTGTGCATTTACAATATTCATTGATTTTTGCCATTGAAAAACATCATGTTATTCATATACCAGAAATGATTGAAGCTACTGACTGAATGAAAGGAGCTGGCATCTCACTCTCTTTGAATCTTCTTTATCATGCTAAGAGGAGCAGGAAAAAGCAAAAAATTTCAGAATTGCACCTTGCAATGCGGAGAAATTACTGTTTGTGCATTTACAATATTCATTGATTTTTGCCATTGAAAAACGTCCAGAAATGATTGAAGCTACTGACTGAATGAAAGGAGCTGGCATCTCACTCTCTTTGAATCTTCTTTATCATGCTAAGAGGAGCAGGAAAAAGCAAAAAATTTCAGAATTGCACCTTGCAATGCGGAGAAATTACTGTTTGTGCTTTTACAATATTCATTGATTTTTGCCATTGAAAAACATCATGTTATTCATATACCAGAAATGTTTGAAGCTACTGACTGAATGAAAGGAGCTGGCATCTAACTCTCTTTGAATCTTCTTTATCATGCTAAGAGGAGCAGGAAAAAGCAAAAAATTTCAGAATTGCACCTTGCAATGCGGAGAAATTACTGTTTGTGCATTTACAATATTCATTGATTTTTGCCATTGAAAAACGTCCAGAAATGATTGAAGCTACTGACTGAATGAAAGGAGCTGGCATCTCACTCTCTTTGAATCTTCTTTATCATGCTAAGAGGAGCAGGAAAAAGCAAAAAATTTCAGAATTGCACCTTGCAATGCGGAGAAATTACTGTTTGTGCATTTACAATATTCATTGATTTTTGCCATTGAAAAACGTCAAGAAATGATTGAAGCTACTGACTGAATGAAAGGAGCTGGCATCTCACTCTCTTTGAATCTTCTTTATCATGCTAAGAGGAGCAGGAAAAAGCAAAAAATTTCAGAATTGCACCTTGCAATGCGGAGAAATTACTGTTTGTGCTTTTACAATATTCATTGATTTTTGCCATTGAAAAACATCATGTTATTCATATACAAGAAATGTTTGAAGCTACTGACTGAATGAAAGGAGCTGGCATCTCACTCTCTTTGAATCTTCTTTATCATGCTAAGAGGAGCAGGAAAAAGCAAAAAATTTCAGAATTGCACCTTGCAATGCGGAGAAATTACTGTTTGTGCATTTACAATATTCATTGATTTTTGCCATTGAAAAACGTCCAGAAATGATTGAAGCTACTGACTGAATGAAAGGAGCTGGCATCTCACTCTCTTTGAATCTTCTTTATCATGCTAAGAGGAGCAGGAAAAAGCAAAAAATTTCAGAATTGCACCTTGCAATGCGGAGAAATTACTGTTTGTGCATTTACAATATTCATTGATTTTTGCCATTGAAAAACGTCCAGAAATTATTGAAGCTACTGACTGAATGAAAGGAGCTGGCATCTCACTCTCTTTGAATCTTCTTTATCATGCTAAGAGGAGCAGGAAAAAGCAAAAAATTTCAGAATTGCACCTTGCAATGCGGAGAAATTACTGTTTGTGCATTTACAATATTCATTGATTTTTGGCATTGAAAAACATCATGTTATTCATATACCAGAAATGTTTGAAGCTACTGACTGAATGAAAGGAGCTGGCATCTCACTCTCTTTGAATCTTCTTTATCATGCTAAGAGGAGCAGGAAAAAGCAAAAAATTTCAGAATTGCACCTTGCAATGCGGAGAAATTACTGTTTGTGCATTTACAATATTCATTGATTTTTGCCATTGAAAAACGTCCAGAAATGATTGAAGCTACTGACTGAATGAAAGGAGCTGGCATCTCACTCTCTTTGAATCTTCTTTATCATGCTAAGAGGAGCAGGAAAAAGCAAAAAATTTCAGAATTGCACCTTGCAATGCGGAGAAATTACTGTTTGTGCATTTACAATATTCATTGATTTTTGCCATTGAAAAACGTCCAGAAATGATTGAAGCTACTGACTGATTGAAAGGAGCTGGCATCTCACTCTCTTTGAATCTTCTTTATCATGCTAAGAGGAGCAGGAAAAAGCCAAAAATTTCAGAATTGCACCTTGCAATGCGGAGAAATTACTGTTTGTGCATTTACAATATTCATTGATTTTTGCCATTGAAAAACATCATGTTATTCATATACCAGAAATGATTGAAGCTACTGACTGAATGAAAGGAGCTGGCATCTCACTCTCTTTGAATCTTCTTTATCATGCAAAGAGGAGCAGGAAAAAGCAAAAAATTTCAGAATTGCACCTTGCAATGCGGAGAAATTACTGTTTGTGCATTTACAATATTCATTGATTTTTGCCATTGAAAAACGTCCAGAAATGATTGAAGCTACTGACTGAATGAAAGGAGCTGGCATCTCACTCTCTTTGAATCTTCTTTATCATGCTAAGAGGAGCAGGAAAAAGCAAAAAATTTCAGAATTGCACCTTGCAATGCGGAGAAATTACTGTTTGTGCATTTACAATATTCATTGATTTTTGCCATTGAAAAACATCATGTTATTCATATACCAGAAATGATTGAAGCTACTGACTGAATGAAAGGAGCTGGCATCTCACTCTCTTTGAATCTTCTTTATCATGCTAAGAGGAGCAGGAAAAAGCAAAAAATTTCAGAATTGCACCTTGCAATGCGGAGAAATTACTGTTTGTGCATTTACAATATTCATTGATTTTTGCCATTGAAAAACGTCCAGAAATGATTGAAGCTACAGACTGAATGAAAGGAACTGGCATCTCACTCTCTTTGAATCTTCTTTATCATGCTAAGAGGAGCAGGAAAAAGCAAAAAATTTCAGAATTGCACCTTGCAATGCGGAGAAATTACTGTTTGTGCATTTACAAAATTCATTGATTTTTGCCATTGAAAAACATCATGTTATTCATATACCAGAAATGTTTGAAGCTACTGACTGAATGAAAGGAGCTGACATCTCACTCTCTTTGAATCTTCTTTATCATGCTAAGAGGAGCAGGAAAAAGCAAAAAATTTCAGAATTGCACCTTGCAATGCGGAGAAATTACTGTTTGTGCATTTACAATATTCATTGATTTTTGCCATTGAAAAACGTCCAGAAATGATTGAAGCTACTGACTGAATGAAAGGAGCTGGCATCTCACTCTCTTTGAATCTTCTTTATCATGCTAAGAGGAGCAGGAAAAAGCAAAAAATTTCAGAATTGCACCTTGCAATGCGGAGAAATTACTGTTTGTGCATTTACAATATTCATTGATTTTTGCCATTGAAAAACATCATGTTATTCATATACCAGAAATGATTGAAGCTACTGACTGAATGAAAGGAGCTGGCATCTCACTCTCTTTGAATCTTCTTTATCATGCTAAGAGGAGCAGGAAAAAGCAAAAAATTTCAGAATTGCACCTTGCAATGTGGAGAAATTACTGTTTGTGCATTTACAATATTCATTGATTTTTACCATTGAAAAACGTCCAGAAATGATTGAAGCTACTGACTGAATGAAAGTAGCTGGCATCTCACTCTCTTTGAATCTTCTTTATCATGCTAAGAGGAGCAGGAAAAAGCAAAAAATTTCAGACTTGCACCTTGCAATGCGGAGAAATTACTGTTTGTGCATTTACAATATTCATTGATTTTTGCCATTGAAAAACATCATGTTATTCATATACCAGAAATGTTTGAAGCTACTGACTGAATGAAAGGAGCTGGCATCTCACTCTCTTTGAATCTTCTTTATCATGCTAAGAGGAGCAGGAAAAAGCAAAAAATTTCAGAATTGCACCTTGCAATGCGGAGAAATTACTGTTTGTGCATTTACAATATTCATTGATTTTTGCCATTGAAAAACGTCCAGAAATGATTGAAGCTACTGACTGAATGAAAGGAGCTGGCATCTCACTCTCTTTGAATCTTGTTTATCATGCTAAGAGGAGCAGGAAAAAGCAAAAAATTTCAGAATTGCACCTTGCAATGCGGAGAAATTACTGTTTGTGCATTTACAATATTCATTGATTTTTGCCATTGAAAAACGTCCAGAAATGATTGAAGCTACTGACTGAATGAAAGGAGCTGGCATCTCACTCTCTTTGAATCTTCTTTATCAAGCTAAGAGGAGCAGGAAAAAGCAAAAAAATTCAGAATTGCACCTTGCAATGCGGAGAAATTACTGTTTGTGCATTTACAATATTCATTGATTTTTGCCATTGAAAAACATCATGTTATTCATATACCAGAAATGATTGAAGCTACTGACTGAATGAAAGGAGCTGGCATCTCACTCTCTTTGAATCTTCTTTATCATGCTAAGAGGAGCAGGAAAAAGCACAAACAGTAATTTCTCCACATTGCAAGGTGCAATTCTGAAATTTTTTGCTTTTTCCTGCTCCTCTTAGCATGATAAAGAAGATTCAAAGAGAGTGAGATGCCAGCTCCTTTCATTCAGTCAGTAGCTTCAATCATTTCTGGTATATGAATAACATGATGTTTTTCAATGGCAAAAATCAATGAATATTGTAAATGCACAAACAGTAATTTCTCCGCATTGCAAGGTGCAATTCTGAAATTTTTTGCTTTTTCCTGCTCCTCTTAGCATGATAAAGAAGATTCAAAGAGAGTGAGATGCCAGCTCCTTTCATTCAGTCAGTAGCTTCAATCATTTCTGGACGTTTTTCAATGGCAAAAATCAATGAATATTGTAAATGCACAAACAGTAATTTCTCCGCATTGCAAGGTGCAATTCTGAAATTTTTTGCTTTTTCCTGCTCCTCTTAGCATGATAAAGAAGATTCAAAGAGAGTGAGATGTCAGCTCCTTTCATTCAGTCAGTAGCTTCAAACATTTCTGGTATATGAATAACATGATGTTTTTCAATGGCAAAAATCAATGAATTTTGTAAATGCACAAACAGTAATTTCTCCGCATTGCAAGGTGCAATTCTGAAATTTTTTGCTTTTTCCTGCTCCTCTTAGCATGATAAAGAAGATTCAAAGAGAGTGAGATGCCAGTTCCTTTCATTCAGTCAGTAGCTTCAATCATTTCTGGACGTTTTTCAATGGCAAAAATCAATGAATATTGTAAATGCACAAACAGTAATTTCTCCGCATTGCAAGGTGCAATTCTGAAATTTTTTGCTTTTTCCTGCTCCTCTTAGCATGATAAAGAAGATTCAAAGAGAGTGAGATGCCAGCTCCTTTCATTCAGTCAGTAGCTTCAATCATTTCTGGTATATGAATAACATGATGTTTTTCAATGGCAAAAATCAATGAATATTGTAAATGCACAAACAGTAATTTCTCCGCATTGCAAGGTGCAATTCTGAAATTTTTTGCTTTTTCCTGCTCCTCTTAGCATGATAAAGAAGATTCAAAGAGAGTGAGATGCCAGCTCCTTTCATTCAGTCAGTAGCTTCAATCATTTCTGGCCGTTTTTCAATGGCAAAAATCAATGAATATTGTAAATGCACAAACAGTAATTTCTCCGCATTGCAAGGTGCAATTCTGAAATTTTTTGCTTTTTCCTGCTCCTCTTAGCATGATAAAGAAGATTCAAAGAGAGTGAGATGCCAGCTCCTTTCATTCAGTCAGTAGCTTCAATCATTTCTGGACGTTTTTCAATGGCAAAAATCAATGAATATTGTAAATGCACAAACAGTAATTTCTCCGCATTGCAAGGTGCAATTCTGAAATTTTTTGCTTTTTCCTGCTCCTCTTAGCATGATAAAGAAGATTCAAAGAGAGTGAGATGTCAGCTCCTTTCATTCAGTCAGTAGCTTCAAACATTTCTGGTATATGAATAACATGATGTTTTTCAATGGCAAAAATCAATGAATTTTGTAAATGCACAAACAGTAATTTCTCCGCATTGCAAGGTGCAATTCTGAAATTTTTTGCTTTTTCCTGCTCCTCTTAGCATGATAAAGAAGATTCAAAGAGAGTGAGATGCCAGTTCCTTTCATTCAGTCAGTAGCTTCAATCATTTCTGGACGTTTTTCAAAGGCAAAAATCAATGAATATTGTAAATGCACAAACAGTAATTTCTCCGCATTGCAAGGTGCAATTCTGAAATTTTTTGCTTTTTCCTGCTCCTCTTAGCATGATAAAGAAGATTCAAAGAGAGTGAGATGCCAGCTCCTTTCATTCAGTCAGTAGTTTCAATCATTTCTGGTATATGAATAACATGATGTTTTTCAATGGCAAAAATCAATGAATATTGTAAATGCACAAACAGTAATTTCTCCGCATTGCAAGGTGCAATTCTGAAATTTTTTGCTTTTTCCTGCTCCTCTTAGCATGATAAAGAAGATTCAAAGAGAGTGAGATGCCAGCTCCTTTCATTCAGTCAGTAGCTTCAATCATTTCTGGACGTTTTTCAATGGCAAAAATCAATGAATATTGTAAATGCACAAACAGTAATTTCTCCGCATTGCAAGGTGCAATTCTGAAATTTTTTGCTTTTTCCTGCTCCTCTTAGCATGATAAACAAGATTCAAAGAGAGTGAGATGCCAGCTCCTTTCATTCAGTCAGTAGCTTCAATCATTTCTGGACGTTTTTCAATGGCAAAAATCAATGAATATTGTAAATGCACAAACAGTAATTTCTCCGCATTGCAAGGTGCAATTCTGAAATTTTTTGCTTTTTCCTGCTCCTCTTAGCATGATAAAGAAGATTCAAAGAGAGTGAGATGCCAGCTCCTTTCATTCAGTCAGTAGCTTCAAACATTTCTGGTATATGAATAACATGATGTTTTTCAATGGCAAAAATCAATGAATATTGTAAATGCACAAACAGTAATTTCTCCGCATTGCAAGGTGCAAGTCTGAAATTTTTTGCTTTTTCCTGCTCCTCTTAGCATGATAAAGAAGATTCAAAGAGAGTGAGATGCTAGCTACTTTCATTCAGTCAGTAGCTTCAATCATTTCTGGACGTTTTTCAATGGTAAAAATCAATGAATATTGTAAATGCACAAACAGTAATTTCTCCACATTGCAAGGTGCAATTCTGAAATTTTTTGCTTTTTCCTGCTCCTCTTAGCATGATAAAGAAGATTCAAAGAGAGTGAGATGCCAGCTCCTTTCATTCAGTCAGTAGCTTCAAACATTTCTGGTATATGAATAACATGATGTTTTTCAATGGCAAAAATCAATGAATATTGTAAATGCACAAACAGTAATTTCTCTGCATTGCAAGGTGCAATTCTGAAATTTTTTGCTTTTTCCTGCTCCTCTTAGCATGATAAAGAAGATTCAAAGAGAGTGAGATGCCAGCTACTTTCATTCAGTCAGTAGCTTCAATCATTTCTGGACGTTTTTCAATGGTAAAAATCAATGAATATTGTAAATGCACAAACAGTAATTTCTCCACATTGCAAGGTGCAATTCTGAAATTTTTTGCTTTTTCCTGCTCCTCTTAGCATGATAAAGAAGATTCAAAGAGAGTGAGATGCCAGCTCCTTTCATTCAGTTAGTAGCTTCAAACATTTCTGGTATATGAATAACATGATGTTTTTCAATGGCAAAAATCAATGAATATTGTAAATGCACAAACAGTAATTTCTCCGCATTGCAAGGTGCAATTCTGAAATTTTTTGCTTTTTCCTGCTCCTCTTAGCATGATAAAGAAGATTCAAAGAGAGTGAGATGCCAGCTCCTTTCATTCAGTCAGTAGCTTCAAACATTTCTGGTATATGAATAACATGATGTTTTTCAATGGCAAAAATCAATGAATATTGTAAATGCACAAACAGTAATTTCTCCGCATTGCAAGGTGCAATTCTGAAATTTTTTGCTTTTTCCTGCTCCTCTTAGCATGATAAAGAATATTCAAAGAGAGTGAGATGCCAGCTCCTTTCATTCAGTCAGTAGCTTCAATCATTTCTGGATGTTTTTCAATGGCAAAAATCAATGAATATTGTAAATGCACAAACTGTAATTTCTCCGCATTGCAAGGTGCAATTCTGAAATTTTTGGCTTTTTCCTGCTCCTCTTAGCATGATAAAGAAGATTCAAAGAGAGTGAGATGCCAGCTCCTTTCATTCAGTCAGTAGCTTCAATCATTTCTGGACGTTTTTCAATGGCAAAAATCAATGAATATTGTAAATGCACAAACAGTAATTTCTCCGCATTGCAAGGTGCAATTCTGAAATTTTTTGCTTTTTCCCGCTCCTCTTAGCATGATAAAGAAGATTCAAAGAGAGTGAGGTGCCAGCTCCTTTCATTCAGTCAGTAGCTTCAAACATTTCTGGTATATGAATAACATGTTTTTCAATGGCAAAAATCATTGAATATTGTAAATGCACAAACAGTAATTTCTCCGCATTGCAAGGTGCAATTCTGAAATTTTTTGATTTTTCCTGCTCCTCTTAGCATGATAAAGAAGATTCAAAGAGAGTGAGATGCCAGCTCCTTTCATTCAGTCAGTAGCTTCAATCATTTCTGGACGTTTTTCAATGGCAAAAATCAATGAATATTGTAAATGCACAAACAGTAATTTCTCCGCATTGCAAGGTGCAATTCTGAAATTTTTCGCTTTTTCCTGCTCCTCTTAGCATGATAAAGAAGATTCAAAGAGAGTGAGATGCCAGCTCCTTTCATTCAGTCAGTAGCTTCAAACATTTCTGGTATATGAATAACATGATGTTTTTCAATGGCAAAAATCAATGAATATTGTAAATGCACAAACAGTAATTTCTCCGCATTGCAAGGTGCAATTCTGAAATTTTTTGCTTTTTCCTGCTCCTCTTAGCATGATAAAGAAGATTCAAAGAGAGTGAGATGCCAGCTCCTTTCATTCAGTCAGTAGCTTCAAACATTTCTGGTATATGAATAACATGATGTTTTTCAATGGCAAAAATCAATGAATATTGTAAATGCACAAAGAGTAATTTCTCCGCATTGCAAGGTGCAATTCTGAAATTTTTTGCTTTTTCCTGCTCCTCTTAGCATGATAAAGAAGATTCAAAGAGAGTGAGATGCCAGCTCCTTTCATTCAGTCAGTAGCTTCAATCATTTCTGGACGTTTTTCAATGGCAAAAATCAATGAATATTGTAAATGCACAAACAGTAATTTCTCCGCATTGCAAGGTGCAATTCTGAAATTTTTTGCTTTTTCCTGCTCCTCTTAGCATGATAAAGAAGATTCAAAGAGAGTGAGATGCCAGCTCCTTTCATTCAGTCAGTAGCTTCAATCATTTCTGGACGTTTTTCAATGGCAAAAATCAATGAATATTGTAAATGCACAAACAGTAATTTCTCCGCATTGCAAGGTGCAATTCTGAAATTTTTTGCTTTTTCCTGCTCCTCTTAGCATGATAAAGAAGATTCAAAGAGAGTGAGATGCCAGCTCCTTTCATTCAGTCAGTAGCTACAAACATTTCTGGTATATGAATAACATGATGTTTTTCAATGGCAAAAATCAATGAATATTGTAAATGCACAAACAGTAATTTCTCCGCATTGCAAGGTGCAATTCTGAAATTTTTTGCTTTTTCCTGCTCCTCTTAGCATGATAAAGAAGATTCAAAGAGAGTGAGATGCCAGCTCCTTTCATTCAGTCAGTAGCTTCAATCATTTCTGGACGTTTTTCAATGGCAAAAATCAATGAATATTGTAAATGCACAAACAGTAATTTCTCCGCATTGCAAGGTGCAATTCTGAAATTTTTTGCTTTTTCCTGCTCCTCTTAGCATAATAAAGAAGATTCAAAGAGAGTGAGATGCCAGCTCCTTTCATTCAGTCAGTAGCTTCAAACATTTCTGGTATATGAATAACATGATGTTTTTCAATGGCAAAAATCAATGAATATTGTAAATGCACAAAGAGTAATTTCTCCGCATTGCAAGGTGCAATTCTGAAATTTTTTGCTTTTTCCTGCTCCTCTTAGCATGATAAAGAAGATTCAAAGAGAGTGAGATGCCAGCTCCTTTCATTCAGTCAGTAGCTTCAATCATTTCTGGACGTTTTTCAATGGCAAAAATCAATGAATATTGTAAATGCACAAACAGTAATTTCTCCGCATTGCAAGGTGCAATTCTGAAATTTTTTGCTTTTTCCTGCTCCTCTTAGCATGATAAAGAAGATTCAAAGAGAGTGAGATGCCAGCTCCTTTCATTCAGTCAGTAGCTTCAATCATTTCTGGACGTTTTTCAATGGCAAAAATCAATGAATATTGTAAATGCACAAACAGTAATTTCTCCGCATTGCAAGGTGCAATTCTGAAATTTTTTGCTTTTTCCTGCTCCTCTTAGCATGATAAAGAAGATTCAAAGAGAGTGAGATGCCAGCTCCTTTCATTCAGTCAGTAGCTACAAACATTTCTGGTATATGAATAACATGATGTTTTTCAATGGCAAAAATCAATGAATATTGTAAATGCACAAACAGTAATTTCTCCGCATTGCAAGGTGCAATTCTGAAATTTTTTGCTTTTTCCTGCTCCTCTTAGCATGATAAAGAAGATTCAAAGAGAGTGAGATGCCAGCTCCTTTCATTCAGTCAGTAGCTTCAATCATTTCTGGACGTTTTTCAATGGCAAAAATCAATGAATATTGTAAATGCACAAACAGTAATTTCTCCGCATTGCAAGGTGCAATTCTGAAATTTTTTGCTTTTTCCTGCTCCTCTTAGCATGATAAAGAAGATTCAAAGAGAGTGAGATGCCAGCTCCTTTCATTCAGTCAGTAGCTTCAATCATTTCTGGACGTTTTTCAATGGCAAAAATCAATGAATATTGTAAATGCACAAACAGTAATTTCTCCGCATTGCAAGGTGCAATTCTGAAATTTTTTGCTTTTTCCTGCTCCTCTTAGCATGATAAAGAAGATTCAAAGAGAGTGAGATGCCAGCTCCTTTCATTCAGTCAGTAGCTTCAATCATTTCTGGACGTTTTTCAATGGCAAAAATCAATGAATATTGTAAATGCACAAACAGTAATTTCTCCGCATTGCAAGGTGCAATTCTGAAATTTTTTGCTTTTTCCTGCTCCTCTTAGCATGATAAAGAAGATTCAAAGAGAGTGAGATGCCAGCTCCTTTCATTCAGTCAGTAGCTTCAATCATTTCTGGTATATGAATAACATGATGTTTTTCAATGGCAAAAATCAATGAATATTGTAAATGCACAAACAGTAATTTCTCCGCATTGCAAGTTGCAATTCTGAAATTTTTTGCTTTTTCCTGCTCCTCTTAGCATGATAAAGAAGATTCAAAGAGAGTGAGATGCCAGCTCCTTTCATTCAGTCAGTAGCTTCAATCATTTCTGGACGTTTTTCAATGGCAAAAATCAATGAATATTGTAAATGCACAAACAGTAATTTCTCCGCATTGCAAGGTGCAATTCTGAAATTTTTTGCTTTTTCCTGCTCCTCTTAGCATGATAAAGAAGATTCAAAGAGAGTGAGATGCCAGCTCCTTTCATTCAGTCAGTAGCTTCAATCATTTCTGGTATATGAATAACATGATGTTTTTCAATGGCAAAAATCAATGAATATTGTAAATGCACAAACAGTAATTTCTCCGCATTGCAAGTTGCAATTCTGAAATTTTTTGCTTTTTCCTGCTCCTCTTAGCATGATAAAGAAGATTCAAAGAGAGTGAGATGCCAGCTCCTTTCATTCAGCCAGTAGCTTCAATCATTTCTGGACGTTTTTCAATGGCAAAAATCAATGAATATTGTAAATGCACAAACAGTAATTTCTCCGCATTGCAAGGTGCAATTCTGAAATTTTTTGCTTTTTCCTGCTCCTCTTAGCATGATAAAGAAGATTCAAAGAGAGTGAGATGCCAGCTCCTTTCATTCAGTCAGTAGCTTCAATCATTTCTGGTATATGAATAACATGATGTTTTTCAATGGCAAAAATCAATGAATATTGTAAATGCACAAACAGTAATTTCTCCGCATTGCAAGTTGCAATTCTGAAATTTTTTGCTTTTTCCTGCTCCTCTTAGCATGATAAAGAAGATTCAAAGAGAGTGAGATGCCAGCTCCTTTCATTCAGTCAGTAGCTTCAATCATTTCTGGACGTTTTTCAATGGCAAAAATCAATGAATATTGTAAATGCACAAACAGTAATTTCTCCGCATTGCAAGGTGCAATTCTGAAATTTTTTGCTTTTTCCTGCTCCTCTTAGCATGATAAAGAAGATTCAAAGAGAGTGAGATGCCAGCTCCTTTCATTCAGTCAGTAGCTTCAATCATTTCTGGTATATGAATAACATGATGTTTTTCAATGGCAAAAATCAATGAATATTGTAAATGCACAAACAGTAATTTCTCCGCATTGCAAGTTGCAATTCTGAAATTTTTTGCTTTTTCCTGCTCCTCTTAGCATGATAAAGAAGATTCAAAGAGAGTGAGATGCCAGCTCCTTTCATTCAGTCAGTAGCTTCAATCATTTCTGGACGTTTTTCAATGGCAAAAATCAATGAATATTGTAAATGCACAAACAGTAATTTCTCCGCATTGCAAGGTGCAATTCTGAAATTTTTTGCTTTTTCCTGCTCCTCTTAGCATGATAAAGAAGATTCAAAGAGAGTGAGATGCCAGCTCCTTTCATTCAGTCAGTAGCTTCAATCATTTCTGGTATATGAATAACATGATGTTTTTCAATGGCAAAAATCAATGAATATTGTAAATGCACAAACAGTAATTTCTCCGCATTGCAAGTTGCAATTCTGAAATTTTTTGCTTTTTCCTGCTCCTCTTAGCATGATAAAGAAGATTCAAAGAGAGTGAGATGCCAGCTCCTTTCATTCAGTCAGTAGCTTCAATCATTTCTGGACGTTTTTCAATGGCAAAAATCAATGAATATTGTAAATGCACAAACAGTAATTTCTCCGCATTGCAAGGTGCAATTCTGAAATTTTTTGCTTTTTCCTGCTCCTCTTAGCATGATAAAGAAGATTCAAAGAGAGTGAGATGCCAGCTCCTTTCATTCAGTCAGTAGCTTCAATCATTTCTGGACGTTTTTCAATGGCAAAAATCAATGAATATTGTAAATGCACAAACAGTAATTTCTCCGCATTGCAAGGTGCAATTCTGAAATTTTTTGCTTTTTCCTGCTCCTCTTAGCATGATAAAGAAGATTCAAAGAGAGTGAGATGCCAGCTCCTTTCATTCAGTCAGTAGCTACAAACATTTCTGGTATATGAATAACATGATGTTTTTCAATGGCAAAAATCAATGAATATTGTAAATGCACAAACAGTAATTTCTCCGCATTGCAAGGTGCAATTCTGAAATTTTTTGCTTTTTCCTGCTCCTCTTAGCATGATAAAGAAGATTCAAAGAGAGTGAGATGCCAGCTCCTTTCATTCAGTCAGTAGCTTCAATCATTTCTGGACGTTTTTCAATGGCAAAAATCAATGAATATTGTAAATGCACAAACAGTAATTTCTCCGCATTGCAAGGTGCAATTCTGAAATTTTTTGCTTTTTCCTGCTCCTCTTAGCATGATAAAGAAGATTCAAAGAGAGTGAGATGCCAGCTCCTTTCATTCAGTCAGTAGCTTCAATCATTTCTGGACGTTTTTCAATGGCAAAAATCAATGAATATTGTAAATGCACAAACAGTAATTTCTCCGCATTGCAAGGTGCAATTCTGAAATTTTTTGCTTTTTCCTGCTCCTCTTAGCATGATAAAGAAGATTCAAAGAGAGTGAGATGCCAGCTCCTTTCATTCAGTCAGTAGCTTCAATCATTTCTGGACGTTTTTCAATGGCAAAAATCAATGAATATTGTAAATGCACAAACAGTAATTTCTCCGCATTGCAAGGTGCAATTCTGAAATTTTTTGCTTTTTCCTGCTCCTCTTAGCATGATAAAGAAGATTCAAAGAGAGTGAGATGCCAGCTCCTTTCATTCAGTCAGTAGCTTCAATCATTTCTGGTATATGAATAACATGATGTTTTTCAATGGCAAAAATCAATGAATATTGTAAATGCACAAACAGTAATTTCTCCGCATTGCAAGTTGCAATTCTGAAATTTTTTGCTTTTTCCTGCTCCTCTTAGCATGATAAAGAAGATTCAAAGAGAGTGAGATGCCAGCTCCTTTCATTCAGTCAGTAGCTTCAATCATTTCTGGACGTTTTTCAATGGCAAAAATCAATGAATATTGTAAATGCACAAACAGTAATTTCTCCGCATTGCAAGGTGCAATTCTGAAATTTTTTGCTTTTTCCTGCTCCTCTTAGCATGATAAAGAAGATTCAAAGAGAGTGAGATGCCAGCTCCTTTCATTCAGTCAGTAGCTTCAATCATTTCTGGACGTTTTTCAATGGCAAAAATCAATGAATATTGTAAATGCACAAACAGTAATTTCTCCGCATTGCAAGGTGCAATTCTGAAATTTTTTGCTTTTTCCTGCTCCTCTTAGCATGATAAAGAAGATTCAAAGAGAGTGAGATGCCAGCTCCTTTCATTCAGTCAGTAGCTTCAATCATTTCTGGACGTTTTTCAATGGCAAAAATCAATGAATATTGTAAATGCACAAACAGTAATTTCTCCGCATTGCAAGGTGCAATTCTGAAATTTTTTGCTTTTTCCTGCTCCTCTTAGCATGATAAAGAAGATTCAAAGAGAGTGAGATGCCAGCTCCTTTCATTCAGTCAGTAGCTTCAATCATTTCTGGTATATGAATAACATGATGTTTTTCAATGGCAAAAATCAATGAATATTGTAAATGCACAAACAGTAATTTCTCCGCATTGCAAGTTGCAATTCTGAAATTTTTTGCTTTTTCCTGCTCCTCTTAGCATGATAAAGAAGATTCAAAGAGAGTGAGATGCCAGCTCCTTTCATTCAGTCAGTAGCTTCAATCATTTCTGGACGTTTTTCAATGGCAAAAATCAATGAATATTGTAAATGCACAAACAGTAATTTCTCCGCATTGCAAGGTGCAATTCTGAAATTTTTTGCTTTTTCCTGCTCCTCTTAGCATGATAAAGAAGATTCAAAGAGAGTGAGATGCCAGCTCCTTTCATTCAGTCAGTAGCTTCAATCATTTCTGGTATATGAATAACATGATGTTTTTCAATGGCAAAAATCAATGAATATTGTAAATGCACAAACAGTAATTTCTCCGCATTGCAAGTTGCAATTCTGAAATTTTTTGCTTTTTCCTGCTCCTCTTAGCATGATAAAGAAGATTCAAAGAGAGTGAGATGCCAGCTCCTTTCATTCAGTCAGTAGCTTCAATCATTTCTGGACGTTTTTCAATGGCAAAAATCAATGAATATTGTAAATGCACAAACAGTAATTTCTCCGCATTGCAAGGTGCAATTCTGAAATTTTTTGCTTTTTCCTGCTCCTCTTAGCATGATAAAGAAGATTCAAAGAGAGTGAGATGCCAGCTCCTTTCATTCAGTCAGTAGCTTCAATCATTTCTGGTATATGAATAACATGATGTTTTTCAATGGCAAAAATCAATGAATATTGTAAATGCACAAACAGTAATTTCTCCGCATTGCAAGTTGCAATTCTGAAATTTTTTGCTTTTTCCTGCTCCTCTTAGCATGATAAAGAAGATTCAAAGAGAGTGAGATGCCAGCTCCTTTCATTCAGTCAGTAGCTTCAATCATTTCTGGACGTTTTTCAATGGCAAAAATCAATGAATATTGTAAATGCACAAACAGTAATTTCTCCGCATTGCAAGGTGCAATTCTGAAATTTTTTGCTTTTTCCTGCTCCTCTTAGCATGATAAAGAAGATTCAAAGAGAGTGAGATGCCAGCTCCTTTCATTCAGTCAGTAGCTTCAATCATTTCTGGTATATGAATAACATGATGTTTTTCAATGGCAAAAATCAATGAATATTGTAAATGCACAAACAGTAATTTCTCCGCATTGCAAGTTGCAATTCTGAAATTTTTTGCTTTTTCCTGCTCCTCTTAGCATGATAAAGAAGATTCAAAGAGAGTGAGATGCCAGCTCCTTTCATTCAGTCAGTAGCTTCAATCATTTCTGGACGTTTTTCAATGGCAAAAATCAATGAATATTGTAAATGCACAAACAGTAATTTCTCCGCATTGCAAGGTGCAATTCTGAAATTTTTTGCTTTTTCCTGCTCCTCTTAGCATGATAAAGAAGATTCAAAGAGAGTGAGATGCCAGCTCCTTTCATTCAGTCAGTAGCTTCAATCATTTCTGGTATATGAATAACATGATGTTTTTCAATGGCAAAAATCAATGAATATTGTAAATGCACAAACAGTAATTTCTCCGCATTGCAAGTTGCAATTCTGAAATTTTTTGCTTTTTCCTGCTCCTCTTAGCATGATAAAGAAGATTCAAAGAGAGTGAGATGCCAGCTCCTTTCATTCAGTCAGTAGCTTCAATCATTTCTGGACGTTTTTCAATGGCAAAAATCAATGAATATTGTAAATGCACAAACAGTAATTTCTCCGCATTGCAAGGTGCAATTCTGAAATTTTTTGCTTTTTCCTGCTCCTCTTAGCATGATAAAGAAGATTCAAAGAGAGTGAGATGCCAGCTCCTTTCATTCAGTCAGTAGCTTCAATCATTTCTGGAACTGTTTTTCAATGGCAAAAATCAATGAATATTGTAAATGCACAAACAGTAATTTCTCCGCATTGCAAGGTGCAATTCTGAAATTTTTTGCTTTTTCCTGCTCCTCTTAGCATGATAAAGAAGATTCAAAGAGAGTGAGATGCCAGCTCCTTTCATTCAGTCAGTAGCTACAAACATTTCTGGTATATGAATAACATGATGTTTTTCAATGGCAAAAATCAATGAATATTGTAAATGCACAAACAGTAATTTCTCCGCATTGCAAGGTGCAATTCTGAAATTTTTTGCTTTTTCCTGCTCCTCTTAGCATGATAAAGAAGATTCAAAGAGAGTGAGATGCCAGCTCCTTTCATTCAGTCAGTAGCTTCAATCATTTCTGGACGTTTTTCAATGGCAAAAATCAATGAATATTGTAAATGCACAAACAGTAATTTCTCCGCATTGCAAGGTGCAATTCTGAAATTTTTTGCTTTTTCCTGCTCCTCTTAGCATGATAAAGAAGATTCAAAGAGAGTGAGATGCCAGCTCCTTTCATTCAGTCAGTAGCTTCAATCATTTCTGGACGTTTTTCAATGGCAAAAATCAATGAATATTGTAAATGCACAAACAGTAATTTCTCCGCATTGCAAGGTGCAATTCTGAAATTTTTTGCTTTTTCCTGCTCCTCTTAGCATGATAAAGAAGATTCAAAGAGAGTGAGATGCCAGCTCCTTTCATTCAGTCAGTAGCTTCAATCATTTCTGGACGTTTTTCAATGGCAAAAATCAATGAATATTGTAAATGCACAAACAGTAATTTCTCCGCATTGCAAGGTGCAATTCTGAAATTTTTTGCTTTTTCCTGCTCCTCTTAGCATGATAAAGAAGATTCAAAGAGAGTGAGATGCCAGCTCCTTTCATTCAGTCAGTAGCTTCAATCATTTCTGGTATATGAATAACATGATGTTTTTCAATGGCAAAAATCAATGAATATTGTAAATGCACAAACAGTAATTTCTCCGCATTGCAAGTTGCAATTCTGAAATTTTTTGCTTTTTCCTGCTCCTCTTAGCATGATAAAGAAGATTCAAAGAGAGTGAGATGCCAGCTCCTTTCATTCAGTCAGTAGCTTCAATCATTTCTGGACGTTTTTCAATGGCAAAAATCAATGAATATTGTAAATGCACAAACAGTAATTTCTCCGCATTGCAAGGTGCAATTCTGAAATTTTTTGCTTTTTCCTGCTCCTCTTAGCATGATAAAGAAGATTCAAAGAGAGTGAGATGCCAGCTCCTTTCATTCAGTCAGTAGCTTCAATCATTTCTGGTATATGAATAACATGATGTTTTTCAATGGCAAAAATCAATGAATATTGTAAATGCACAAACAGTAATTTCTCCGCATTGCAAGTTGCAATTCTGAAATTTTTTGCTTTTTCCTGCTCCTCTTAGCATGATAAAGAAGATTCAAAGAGAGTGAGATGCCAGCTCCTTTCATTCAGCCAGTAGCTTCAATCATTTCTGGACGTTTTTCAATGGCAAAAATCAATGAATATTGTAAATGCACAAACAGTAATTTCTCCGCATTGCAAGGTGCAATTCTGAAATTTTTTGCTTTTTCCTGCTCCTCTTAGCATGATAAAGAAGATTCAAAGAGAGTGAGATGCCAGCTCCTTTCATTCAGTCAGTAGCTTCAATCATTTCTGGTATATGAATAACATGATGTTTTTCAATGGCAAAAATCAATGAATATTGTAAATGCACAAACAGTAATTTCTCCGCATTGCAAGTTGCAATTCTGAAATTTTTTGCTTTTTCCTGCTCCTCTTAGCATGATAAAGAAGATTCAAAGAGAGTGAGATGCCAGCTCCTTTCATTCAGTCAGTAGCTTCAATCATTTCTGGACGTTTTTCAATGGCAAAAATCAATGAATATTGTAAATGCACAAACAGTAATTTCTCCGCATTGCAAGGTGCAATTCTGAAATTTTTTGCTTTTTCCTGCTCCTCTTAGCATGATAAAGAAGATTCAAAGAGAGTGAGATGCCAGCTCCTTTCATTCAGTCAGTAGCTTCAATCATTTCTGGTATATGAATAACATGATGTTTTTCAATGGCAAAAATCAATGAATATTGTAAATGCACAAACAGTAATTTCTCCGCATTGCAAGTTGCAATTCTGAAATTTTTTGCTTTTTCCTGCTCCTCTTAGCATGATAAAGAAGATTCAAAGAGAGTGAGATGCCAGCTCCTTTCATTCAGTCAGTAGCTTCAATCATTTCTGGACGTTTTTCAATGGCAAAAATCAATGAATATTGTAAATGCACAAACAGTAATTTCTCCGCATTGCAAGGTGCAATTCTGAAATTTTTTGCTTTTTCCTGCTCCTCTTAGCATGATAAAGAAGATTCAAAGAGAGTGAGATGCCAGCTCCTTTCATTCAGTCAGTAGCTTCAATCATTTCTGGTATATGAATAACATGATGTTTTTCAATGGCAAAAATCAATGAATATTGTAAATGCACAAACAGTAATTTCTCCGCATTGCAAGTTGCAATTCTGAAATTTTTTGCTTTTTCCTGCTCCTCTTAGCATGATAAAGAAGATTCAAAGAGAGTGAGATGCCAGCTCCTTTCATTCAGTCAGTAGCTTCAATCATTTCTGGACGTTTTTCAATGGCAAAAATCAATGAATATTGTAAATGCACAAACAGTAATTTCTCCGCATTGCAAGGTGCAATTCTGAACTTTTTTGCTTTTTCCTGCTCCTCTTAGCATGATAAAGAAGATTCAAAGAGAGTGAGATGCCAGCTCCTTTCATTCAGTCAGTAGCTTCAATCATTTCTGGACGTTTTTCAATGGCAAAAATCAATGAATATTGTAAATGCACAAACAGTAATTTCTCCGCATTGCAAGGTGCAATTCTGAAATTTTTTGCTTTTTCCTGCTCCTCTTAGCATGATAAAGAAGATTCAAAGAGAGTGAGATGCCAGCTCCTTTCATTCAGTCAGTAGCTTCAATCATTTCTGGTATATGAATAACATGATGTTTTTCAATGGCAAAAATCAATGAATATTGTAAATGCACAAACAGTAATTTCTCCGCATTGCAAGTTGCAATTCTGAAATTTTTTGCTTTTTCCTGCTCCTCTTAGCATGATAAAGAAGATTCAAAGAGAGTGAGATGCCAGCTCCTTTCATTCAGTCAGTAGCTTCAATCATTTCTGGACGTTTTTCAATGGCAAAAATCAATGAATATTGTAAATGCACAAACAGTAATTTCTCCGCATTGCAAGGTGCAATTCTGAAATTTTTTGCTTTTTCCTGCTCCTCTTAGCATGATAAAGAAGATTCAAAGAGAGTGAGATGCCAGCTCCTTTCATTCAGTCAGTAGCTTCAATCATTTCTGGACGTTTTTCAATGGCAAAAATCAATGAATATTGTAAATGCACAAACAGTAATTTCTCCGCATTGCAAGGTGCAATTCTGAAATTTTTTGCTTTTTCCTGCTCCTCTTAGCATGATAAAGAAGATTCAAAGAGAGTGAGATGCCAGCTCCTTTCATTCAGTCAGTAGCTTCAATCATTTCTGGACGTTTTTCAATGGCAAAAATCAATGAATATTGTAAATGCACAAACAGTAATTTCTCCGCATTGCAAGGTGCAATTCTGAAATTTTTTGCTTTTTCCTGCTCCTCTTAGCATGATAAAGAAGATTCAAAGAGAGTGAGATGCCAGCTCCTTTCATTCAGTCAGTAGCTTCAATCATTTCTGGTATATGAATAACATGATGTTTTTCAATGGCAAAAATCAATGAATATTGTAAATGCACAAACAGTAATTTCTCCGCATTGCAAGTTGCAATTCTGAAATTTTTTGCTTTTTCCTGCTCCTCTTAGCATGATAAAGAAGATTCAAAGAGAGTGAGATGCCAGCTCCTTTCATTCAGTCAGTAGCTTCAATCATTTCTGGACGTTTTTCAATGGCAAAAATCAATGAATATTGTAAATGCACAAACAGTAATTTCTCCGCATTGCAAGGTGCAATTCTGAAATTTTTTGCTTTTTCCTGCTCCTCTTAGCATGATAAAGAAGATTCAAAGAGAGTGAGATGCCAGCTCCTTTCATTCAGTCAGTAGCTTCAATCATTTCTGGTATATGAATAACATGATGTTTTTCAATGGCAAAAATCAATGAATATTGTAAATGCACAAACAGTAATTTCTCCGCATTGCAAGTTGCAATTCTGAAATTTTTTGCTTTTTCCTGCTCCTCTTAGCATGATAAAGAAGATTCAAAGAGAGTGAGATGCCAGCTCCTTTCATTCAGTCAGTAGCTTCAATCATTTCTGGATGTTTTTCAATGGCAAAAATCAATGAATATTGTAAATGCACAAACTGTAATTTCTCCGCATTGCAAGGTGCAATTCTGAAATTTTTGGCTTTTTCCTGCTCCTCTTAGCATGATAAAGAAGATTCAAAGAGAGTGAGATGCCAGCTCCTTTCATTCAGTCAGTAGCTTCAATCATTTCTGGACGTTTTTCAATGGCAAAAATCAATGAATATTGTAAATGCACAAACAGTAATTTCTCCGCATTGCAAGGTGCAATTCTGAAATTTTTTGCTTTTTCCTGCTCCTCTTAGCATGATAAAGAAGATTCAAAGAGAGTGAGATGCCAGCTCCTTTCATTCAGTCAGTACCTTCAATCATTTCTGGATGTTTTTCAATGGCAAAAATCAATGAATATTGTAAATGCACAAACAGTAATTTCTCCGCATTGCAAGGTGCAATTCTGAAATTTTTTGCTTTTTCCCGCTCCTCTTAGCAAGATAAAGAAGATTCAAAGAGAGTGAGGTGCCAGCTCCTTTCATTCAGTCAGTAGCTTCAAACATTTCTGGTATATGAATAACATGTTTTTCAATGGCAAAAATCATTGAATATTGTAAATGCACAAACAGCAATTTCTCCGCATTGCAAGGTGCAATTCTGAAATTTTTTGATTTTTCCTGCTCCTCTTAGCATGATAAAGAAGATTCAAAGAGAGTGAGATGCCAGCTCCTTTCATTCAGTCAGTAGCTTCAATCATTTCTGGACGTTTTTCAATGGCAAAAATCAATGAATATTGTAAATGCACAAACAGTAATTTCTCCGCATTGCAAGGTGCAATTCTGAAATTTTTTGCTTTTTCCTGCTCCTCTTAGCATGATAAAGAAGATTCAAAGAGAGTGAGATGCCAGCTCCTTTCATTCAGTCAGTAGCTTCAAACATTTCTGGTATATGAATAACATGATGTTTTTCAATGGCAAAAATCAATGAATATTGTAAATGCACAAACAGTAATTTCTCCGCATTGCAAGGTGCAATTCTGAAATTTTTTGCTTTTTCCTGCTCCTCTTAGCATGATAAAGAAGATTCAAAGAGAGTGAGATGCCAGCTCCTTTCATTCAGTCAGTAGCTTCAAACATTTCTGGTATATGAATAACATGATGTTTTTCAATGGCAAAAATCAATGAATATTGTAAATGCACAAAGAGTAATTTCTCCGCATTGCAAGGTGCAATTCTGAAATTTTTTGCTTTTTCCTGCTCCTCTTAGCATGATAAAGAAGATTCAAAGAGAGTGAGATGCCAGCTCCTTTCATTCAGTCAGTAGCTTCAATCATTTCTGGACGTTTTTCAATGGCAAAAATCAATGAATATTGTAAATGCACAAACAGTAATTTCTCCGCATTGCAAGGTGCAATTCTGAAATTTTTTGCTTTTTCCTGCTCCTCTTAGCATGATAAAGAAGATTCAAAGAGAGTGAGATGCCAGCTCCTTTCATTCAGTCAGTAGCTTCAATCATTTCTGGTATATGAATAACATGATGTTTTTCAATGGCAAAAATCAATGAATATTGTAAATGCACAAACAGTAATTTCTCCGCATTGCAAGTTGCAATTCTGAAATTTTTTGCTTTTTCCTGCTCCTCTTAGCATGATAAAGAAGATTCAAAGAGAGTGAGATGCCAGCTCCTTTCATTCAGTCAGTAGCTTCAATCATTTCTGGACGTTTTTCAATGGCAAAAATCAATGAATATTGTAAATGCACAAACAGTAATTTCTCCGCATTGCAAGGTGCAATTCTGAAATTTTTTGCTTTTTCCTGCTCCTCTTAGCATGATAAAGAAGATTCAAAGAGAGTGAGATGCCAGCTCCTTTCATTCAGTCAGTAGCTTCAATCATTTCTGGACGTTTTTCAATGGCAAAAATCAATGAATATTGTAAATGCACAAACAGTAATTTCTCCGCATTGCAAGGTGCAATTCTGAAATTTTTTGCTTTTTCCTGCTCCTCTTAGCATGATAAAGAAGATTCAAAGAGAGTGAGATGCCAGCTCCTTTCATTCAGTCAGTAGCTTCAATCATTTCTGGACGTTTTTCAATGGCAAAAATCAATGAATATTGTAAATGCACAAACAGTAATTTCTCCGCATTGCAAGGTGCAATTCTGAAATTTTTTGCTTTTTCCTGCTCCTCTTAGCATGATAAAGAAGATTCAAAGAGAGTGAGATGCCAGCTCCTTTCATTCAGTCAGTAACTCCGCATTGCAAGTTGCAATTCTGAAATTTTTTGCTTTTTCCTGCTCCTCTTAGCATGGATAAAGAAGATTCAAAGAGAGTGTTCTCCGCATTGCAAGTTGCAATTCTGAAATTTTTTGCTTTTTCCTGCTCCTCTTAGCATGATAAAGAAGATTCAAAGAGAGTGAGATGCCAGCTCCTTTCATTCAGTCAGTAGCTTCAATCATTTCTGGACGTTTTTCAATGGCAAAAATCAATGAATATTGTAAATGCACAAACAGTAATTTCTCCGCATTGCAAGGTGCAATTCTGAAATTTTTTGCTTTTTCCTGCTCCTCTTAGCATGATAAAGAAGATTCAAAGAGAGTGAGATGCCAGCTCCTTTCATTCAGTCAGTAGCTTCAATCATTTCTGGTATATGAATAACATGATGTTTTTCAATGGCAAAAATCAATGAATATTGTAAATGCACAAACAGTAATTTCTCCGCATTGCAAGTTGCAATTCTGAAATTTTTTGCTTTTTCCTGCTCCTCTTAGCATGATAAAGAAGATTCAAAGAGAGTGAGATGCCAGCTCCTTTCATTCAGTCAGTAGCTTCAATCATTTCTGGATGTTTTTCAATGGCAAAAATCAATGAATATTGTAAATGCACAAACTGTAATTTCTCCGCATTGCAAGGTGCAATTCTGAAATTTTTGGCTTTTTCCTGCTCCTCTTAGCATGATAAAGAAGATTCAAAGAGAGTGAGATGCCAGCTCCTTTCATTCAGTCAGTAGCTTCAATCATTTCTGGACGTTTTTCAATGGCAAAAATCAATGAATATTGTAAATGCACAAACAGTAATTTCTCCGCATTGCAAGGTGCAATTCTGAAATTTTTTGCTTTTTCCTGCTCCTCTTAGCATGATAAAGAAGATTCAAAGAGAGTGAGATGCCAGCTCCTTTCATTCAGTCAGTACCTTCAATCATTTCTGGATGTTTTTCAATGGCAAAAATCAATGAATATTGTAAATGCACAAACAGTAATTTCTCCGCATTGCAAGGTGCAATTCTGAAATTTTTTGCTTTTTCCCGCTCCTCTTAGCATGATAAAGAAGATTCAAAGAGAGTGAGGTGCCAGCTCCTTTCATTCAGTCAGTAGCTTCAAACATTTCTGGTATATGAATAACATGTTTTTCAATGGCAAAAATCATTGAATATTGTAAATGCACAAACAGTAATTTCTCCGCATTGCAAGGTGCAATTCTGAAATTTTTTGATTTTTCCTGCTCCTCTTAGCATGATAAAGAAGATTCAAAGAGAGTGAGATGCCAGCTCCTTTCATTCAGTCAGTAGCTTCAATCATTTCTGGACGTTTTTCAATGGCAAAAATCAATGAATATTGTAAATGCACAAACAGTAATTTCTCCGCATTGCAAGGTGCAATTCTGAAATTTTTTGCTTTTTCCTGCTCCTCTTAGCATGATAAAGAAGATTCAAAGAGAGTGAGATGCCAGCTCCTTTCATTCAGTCAGTAGCTTCAAACATTTCTGGTATATGAATAACATGATGTTTTTCAATGGCAAAAATCAATGAATATTGTAAATGCACAAACAGTAATTTCTCCGCATTGCAAGGTGCAATTCTGAAATTTTTTGCTTTTTCCTGCTTCTCTTAGCATGATAAAGAAGATTCAAAGAGAGTGAGATGCCAGCTCCTTTCATTCAGTCAGTAGCTTCAAACATTTCTGGTATATGAATAACATGATGTTTTTCAATGGCAAAAATCAATGAATATTGTAAATGCACAAAGAGTAATTTCTCCGCATTGCAAGGTGCAATTCTGAAATTTTTTGCTTTTTCCTGCTCCTCTTAGCATGATAAAGAAGATTCAAAGAGAGTGAGATGCCAGCTCCTTTCATTCAGTCAGTAGCTTCAATCATTTCTGGACGTTTTTCAATGGCAAAAATCAATGAATATTGTAAATGCACAAACAGTAATTTCTCCGCATTGCAAGGTGCAATTCTGAAATTTTTTGCTTTTTCCTGCTCCTCTTAGCATGATAAAGAAGATTCAAAGAGAGTGAGATGCCAGCTCCTTTCATTCAGTCAGTAGCTTCAATCATTTCTGGACGTTTTTCAATGGCAAAAATCAATGAATATTGTAAATGCACAAACAGTAATTTCTCCGCATTGCAAGGTGCAATTCTGAAATTTTTTGCTTTTTCCTGCTCCTCTTAGCATGATAAAGAAGATTCAAAGAGAGTGAGATGCCAGCTCCTTTCATTCAGTCAGTAGCTACAAACATTTCTGGTATATGAATAACATGATGTTTTTCAATGGCAAAAATCAATGAATATTGTAAATGCACAAACAGTAATTTCTCCGCATTGCAAGGTGCAATTCTGAAATTTTTTGCTTTTTCCTGCTCCTCTTAGCATGATAAAGAAGATTCAAAGAGAGTGAGATGCCAGCTCCTTTCATTCAGTCAGTAGCTTCAATCATTTCTGGACGTTTTTCAATGGCAAAAATCAATGAATATTGTAAATGCACAAACAGTAATTTCTCCGCATTGCAAGGTGCAATTCTGAAATTTTTTGCTTTTTCCTGCTCCTCTTAGCATAATAAAGAAGATTCAAAGAGAGTGAGATGCCAGCTCCTTTCATTCAGTCAGTAGCTTCAAACATTTCTGGTATATGAATAACATGATGTTTTTCAATGGCAAAAATCAATGAATATTGTAAATGCACAAAGAGTAATTTCTCCGCATTGCAAGGTGCAATTCTGAAATTTTTTGCTTTTTCCTGCTCCTCTTAGCATGATAAAGAAGATTCAAAGAGAGTGAGATGCCAGCTCCTTTCATTCAGTCAGTAGCTTCAATCATTTCTGGACGTTTTTCAATGGCAAAAATCAATGAATATTGTAAATGCACAAACAGTAATTTCTCCGCATTGCAAGGTGCAATTCTGAAATTTTTTGCTTTTTCCTGCTCCTCTTAGCATGATAAAGAAGATTCAAAGAGAGTGAGATGCCAGCTCCTTTCATTCAGTCAGTAGCTTCAATCATTTCTGGACGTTTTTCAATGGCAAAAATCAATGAATATTGTAAATGCACAAACAGTAATTTCTCCGCATTGCAAGGTGCAATTCTGAAATTTTTTGCTTTTTCCTGCTCCTCTTAGCATGATAAAGAAGATTCAAAGAGAGTGAGATGCCACCTCCTTTCATTCAGTCAGTAGCTACAAACATTTCTGGTATATGAATAACATGATGTTTTTCAATGGCAAAAATCAATGAATATTGTAAATGCACAAACAGTAATTTCTCCGCATTGCAAGGTGCAATTCTGAAATTTTTTGCTTTTTCCTGCTCCTCTTAGCATGATAAAGAAGATTCAAAGAGAGTGAGATGCCAGCTCCTTTCATTCAGTCAGTAGCTTCAATCATTTCTGGACGTTTTTCAATGGCAAAAATCAATGAATATTGTAAATGCACAAACAGTAATTTCTCCGCATTGCAAGGTGCAATTCTGAAATTTTTTGCTTTTTCCTGCTCCTCTTAGCATGATAAAGAAGATTCAAAGAGAGTGAGATGCCAGCTCCTTTCATTCAGTCAGTAGCTTCAATCATTTCTGGACGTTTTTCAATGGCAAAAATCAATGAATATTGTAAATGCACAAACAGTAATTTCTCCGCATTGCAAGGTGCAATTCTGAAATTTTTTGCTTTTTCCTGCTCCTCTTAGCATGATAAAGAAGATTCAAAGAGAGTGAGATGCCAGCTCCTTTCATTCAGTCAGTAGCTTCAATCATTTCTGGACGTTTTTCAATGGCAAAAATCAATGAATATTGTAAATGCACAAACAGTAATTTCTCCGCATTGCAAGGTGCAATTCTGAAATTTTTTGCTTTTTCCTGCTCCTCTTAGCATGATAAAGAAGATTCAAAGAGAGTGAGATGCCAGCTCCTTTCATTCAGTCAGTAGCTTCAATCATTTCTGGTATATGAATAACATGATGTTTTTCAATGGCAAAAATCAATGAATATTGTAAATGCACAAACAGTAATTTCTCCGCATTGCAAGTTGCAATTCTGAAATTTTTTGCTTTTTCCTGCTCCTCTTAGCATGATAAAGAAGATTCAAAGAGAGTGAGATGCCAGCTCCTTTCATTCAGTCAGTAGCTTCAATCATTTCTGGACGTTTTTCAATGGCAAAAATCAATGAATATTGTAAATGCACAAACAGTAATTTCTCCGCATTGCAAGGTGCAATTCTGAAATTTTTTGCTTTTTCCTGCTCCTCTTAGCATGATAAAGAAGATTCAAAGAGAGTGAGATGCCAGCTCCTTTCATTCAGTCAGTAGCTTCAATCATTTCTGGTATATGAATAACATGATGTTTTTCAATGGCAAAAATCAATGAATATTGTAAATGCACAAACAGTAATTTCTCCGCATTGCAAGTTGCAATTCTGAAATTTTTTGCTTTTTCCTGCTCCTCTTAGCATGATAAAGAAGATTCAAAGAGAGTGAGATGCCAGCTCCTTTCATTCAGTCAGTAGCTTCAATCATTTCTGGACGTTTTTCAATGGCAAAAATCAATGAATATTGTAAATGCACAAACAGTAATTTCTCCGCATTGCAAGGTGCAATTCTGAAATTTTTTGCTTTTTCCTGCTCCTCTTAGCATGATAAAGAAGATTCAAAGAGAGTGAGATGCCAGCTCCTTTCATTCAGTCAGTAGCTTCAATCATTTCTGGACGTTTTTCAATGGCAAAAATCAATGAATATTGTAAATGCACAAACAGTAATTTCTCCGCATTGCAAGGTGCAATTCTGAAATTTTTTGCTTTTTCCTGCTCCTCTTAGCATGATAAAGAAGATTCAAAGAGAGTGAGATGCCAGCTCCTTTCATTCAGTCAGTAGCTTCAAACATTTCTGGTATATGAATAACATGATGTTTTTCAATGGCAAAAATCAATGAATATTGTAAATGCACAAACAGTAATTTCTCCGCATTGCAAGGTGCAATTCTGAAATTTTTTGCTTTTTCCTGCTCCTCTTAGCATGATAAAGAAGATTCAAAGAGAGTGAGATGCCAGCTCCTTTCATTCAGTCAGTAGCTTCAATCATTTCTGGACGTTTTTCAATGGCAAAAATCAATGAATATTGTAAATGCACAAACAGTAATTTCTCCGCATTGCAAGGTGCAATTCTGAAATTTTTTGCTTTTTCCTGCTCCTCTTAGCATGATAAAGAAGATTCAAAGAGAGTGAGATGTCAGCTCCTTTCATTCAGTCAGTAGCTTCAAACATTTCTGGTATATGAATAACATGATGTTTTTCAATGGCAAAAATCAATGAATTTTGTAAATGCACAAACAGTAATTTCTCCGCATTGCAAGGTGCAATTCTGAAATTTTTTGCTTTTTCCTGCTCCTCTTAGCATGATAAAGAAGATTCAAAGAGAGTGAGATGCCAGTTCCTTTCATTCAGTCAGTAGCTTCAATCATTTCTGGACGTTTTTCAATGGCAAAAATCAATGAATATTGTAAATGCACAAACAGTAATTTCTCCGCATTGCAAGGTGCAATTCTGAAATTTTTTGCTTTTTCCTGCTCCTCTTAGCATGATAAAGAAGATTCAAAGAGAGTGAGATGCCAGCTCCTTTCATTCAGTCAGTAGCTTCAATCATTTCTGGTATATGAATAACATGATGTTTTTCAATGGCAAAAATCAATGAATATTGTAAATGCACAAACAGTAATTTCTCCGCATTGCAAGGTGCAATTCTGAAATTTTTTGCTTTTTCCTGCTCCTCTTAGCATGATAAAGAAGATTCAAAGAGAGTGAGATGCCAGCTCCTTTCATTCAGTCAGTAGCTTCAATCATTTCTGGACGTTTTTCAATGGCAAAAATCAATGAATATTGTAAATGCACAAACAGTAATTTCTCCGCATTGCAAGGTGCAATTCTGAAATTTTTTGCTTTTTCCTGCTCCTCTTAGCATGATAAAGAAGATTCAAAGAGAGTGAGATGCCAGCTCCTTTCATTCAGTCAGTAGCTTCAATCATTTCTGGACGTTTTTCAATGGCAAAAATCAATGAATATTGTAAATGCACAAACAGTAATTTCTCCGCATTGCAAGGTGCAATTCTGAAATTTTTTGCTTTTTCCTGCTCCTCTTAGCATGATAAAGAAGATTCAAAGAGAGTGAGATGTCAGCTCCTTTCATTCAGTCAGTAGCTTCAAACATTTCTGGTATATGAATAACATGATGTTTTTCAATGGCAAAAATCAATGAATTTTGTAAATGCACAAACAGTAATTTCTCCGCATTGCAAGGTGTAATTCTGAAATTTTTTGCTTTTTCCTGCTCCTCTTAGCATGATAAAGAAGATTCAAAGAGAGTGAGATGCCAGTTCCTTTCATTCAGTCAGTAGCTTCAATCATTTCTGGACGTTTTTCAATGGCAAAAATCAATGAATATTGTAAATGCACAAACAGTAATTTCTCCGCATTGCAAGGTGCAATTCTGAAATTTTTTGCTTTTTCCTGCTCCTCTTAGCATGATAAAGAAGATTCAAAGAGAGTGAGATGCCAGCTCCTTTCATTCAGTCAGTAGCTTCAATCATTTCTGGTATATGAATAACATGATGTTTTTCAATGGCAAAAATCAATGAATATTGTAAATGCACAAACAGTAATTTCTCCGCATTGCAATGTGCAATTCTGAAATTTTTTGCTTTTTCCTGCTCCTCTTAGCATGATAAAGAAGATTCAAAGAGAGTGAGATGCCAGCTCCTTTCATTCAGTCAGTAGCTTCAATCATTTCTGGACGTTTTTCAATGGCAAAAATCAATGAATATTGTAAATGCACAAACAGTAATTTCTCCGCATTGCAAGGTGCAATTCTGAAATTTTTTGCTTTTTCCTGCTCCTCTTAGCATGATAAACAAGATTCAAAGAGAGTGAGATGCCAGCTCCTTTCATTCAGTCAGTAGCTTCAATCATTTCTGGACGTTTTTCAATGGCAAAAATCAATGAATATTGTAAATGCACAAACAGTAATTTCTCCGCATTGCAAGGTGCAATTCTGAATTTTTTTGCTTTTTCCTGCTCCTCTTAGCATGATAAAGAAGATTCAAAGAGAGTGAGATGCCAGCTCCTTTCATTCAGTCAGTAGCTTCAAACATTTCTGGTATATGAATAACATGATGTTTTTCAATGGCAAAAATCAATGAATATTGTAAATGCACAAACAGTAATTTCTCCGCATTGCAAGGTGCAAGTCTGAAATTTTTTGCTTTTTCCTGCTCCTCTTAGCATGATAAAGAAGATTCAAAGAGAGTGAGATGCCAGCTCCTTTCATTCAGTCAGTAGCTTCAATCATTTCTTGACGTTTTTCAATGGCAAAAATCAATGAATATTGTAAATGCACAAACAGTAATTTCTCCGCATTGCAAGGTGCAATTCTGAAATTTTTTGCTTTTTCCTGCTCCTCTTAGCATGATAAAGAAGATTCAAAGAGAGTGAGATGTCAGCTCCTTTCATTCAGTCAGTAGCTTCAAACATTTCTGGTATATGAATAACATGATGTTTTTCAATGGCAAAAATCAATGAATTTTGTAAATGCACAAACAGTAATTTCTCCGCATTGCAAGGTGCAATTCTGAAATTTTTTGCTTTTTCCTGCTCCTCTTAGCATGATAAAGAAGATTCAAAGAGAGTGAGATGCCAGTTCCTTTCATTCAGTCAGTAGCTTCAATCATTTCTGGACGTTTTTCAATGGCAAAAATCAATGAATATTGTAAATGCACAAACAGTAATTTCTCCGCATTGCAAGGTGCAATTCTGAAATTTTTTGCTTTTTCCTGCTCCTCTTAGCATGATAAAGAAGATTCAAAGAGAGTGAGATGCCAGCTCCTTTCATTCAGTCAGTAGCTTCAATCATTTCTGGTATATGAATAACATGATGTTTTTCAATGGCAAAAATCAATGAATATTGTAAATGCACAAACAGTAATTTCTCCGCATTGCAAGGTGCAATTCTGAAATTTTTTGCTTTTTCCTGCTCCTCTTAGCATGATAAAGAAGATTCAAAGAGAGTGAGATGCCAGCTCCTTTCATTCAGTCAGTAGCTTCAATCATTTCTGGACGTTTTTCAATGGCAAAAATCAATGAATATTGTAAATGCACAAACAGTAATTTCTCCGCATTGCAAGGTGCAATTCTGAAATTTTTTGCTTTTTCCTGCTCCTCTTAGCATGATAAACAAGATTCAAAGAGAGTGAGATGCCAGCTCCTTTCATTCAGTCAGTAGCTTCAATCATTTCTGGACGTTTTTCAATGGCAAAAATCAATGAATATTGTAAATGCACAAACAGTAATTTCTCCGCATTGCAAGGTGCAATTCTGAATTTTTTTGCTTTTTCCTGCTCCTCTTAGCATGATAAAGAAGATTCAAAGAGAGTGAGATGCCAGCTCCTTTCATTCAGTCAGTAGCTTCAAACATTTCTGGTATATGAATAACATGATGTTTTTCAATGGCAAAAATCAATGAATATTGTAAATGCACAAACAGTAATTTCTCCGCATTGCAAGGTGCAAGTCTGAAATTTTTTGCTTTTTCCTGCTCCTCTTATCATGATAAAGAAGATTCAAAGAGAGTGAGATGCCAGCTACTTTCATTCAGTCAGTAGCTTCAATCATTTCTGGACGTTTTTCAATGGTAAAAATCAATGAATATTGTAAATGCACAAACAGTAATTTCTCCACATTGCAAGGTGCAATTCTGAAATTTTTTGCTTTTTCCTGCTCCTCTTAGCATGATAAAGAAGATTCAAAGAGAGTGAGGTGCCAGCTCCTTTCATTCAGTCAGTAGCTTCAAACATTTCTGGTATATGAATAACATGATGTTTTTCAATGGCAAAAATCAATGAATATTGTAAATGCACAAACAGTAATTTCTCTGCATTGCAAGGTGCAATTCTGAAATTTTTTGCTTTTTCCTGCTCCTCTTAGCATGATAAAGAAGATTCAAAGAGAGTGAGATGCCAGCTACTTTCATTCAGTCAGTAGCTTCAATCATTTCTGGACGTTTTTCAATGGTAAAAATCAATGAATATTGTAAATGCACAAACAGTAATTTCTCCACATTGCAAGGTGCAATTCTGAAATTTTTTGCTTTTTCCTGCTCCTCTTAGCATGATATAGAAGATTCAAAGAGAGTGAGATGCCAGCTCCTTTCATTCAGTCAGTAGCTTCAAACATTTCTGGTATATGAATAACATGATGTTTTTCAATGGCAAAAATCAATGAATATTGTAAATGCACAAACAGTAATTTCTCCGCATTGCAAGGTGCAATTCTGAAATTTTTTGCTTTTTCCTGCTCCTCTTAGCATGATAAAGAAGATTCAAAGAGAGTGAGATGCCAGCTCCTTTCATTCAGTCAGTAGCTTCAAACATTTCTGGTATATGAATAACATGATGTTTTTCAATGGCAAAAATCAATGAATATTGTAAATGCACAAACAGTAATTTCTCCGCATTGCAAGGTGCAATTCTGAAATTTTTTGCTTTATCCTGCTCCTCTTAGCATGATAAAGAATATTCAAAGAGAGTGAGATGCCAGCTCCTTTCATTCAGTCAGTAGCTTCAATCATTTCTGGATGTTTTTCAATGGCAAAAATCAATGAATATTGTAAATGCACAAACTGTAATTTCTCCGCATTGCAAGGTGCAATTCTGAAATTTTTGGCTTTTTCCTGCTCCTCTTAGCATGATAAAGAAGATTCAAAGAGAGTGAGATGCCAGCTCCTTTCATTCAGTCAGTAGCTTCAATCATTTCTGGACGTTTTTCAATGGCAAAAATCAATGAATATTGTAAATGCACAAACAGTAATTTCTCCGCATTGCAAGGTGCAATTCTGAAATTTTTTGCTTTTTCCTGCTCCTCTTAGCATGATAAAGAAGATTCAAAGAGAGTGAGATGCCAGCTCCTTTCATTCAGTCAGTACCTTCAATCATTTCTGGATGTTTTTCAATGGCAAAAATCAATGAATATTGTAAATGCACAAACAGTAATTTCTCTGCATTGCAAGGTGCAATTCTGAAATTTTTTGCTTTTTCCCGCTCCTCTTAGCATGATAAAGAAGATTCAAAGAGAGTGAGGTGCCAGCTCCTTTCATTCAGTCAGTAGCTTCAAACATTTCTGGTATATGAATAACATGTTTTTCAATGGCAAAAATCATTGAATATTGTAAATGCACAAACAGTAATTTCTCCGCATTGCAAGGTGCAATTCTGAAATTTTTTGATTTTTCCTGCTCCTCTTAGCATGATAAAGAAGATTCAAAGAGAGTGAGATGCCAGCTCCTTTCATTCAGTCAGTAGCTTCAATCATTTCTGGACGTTTTTCAATGGCAAAAATCAATGAATATTGTAAATGCACAAACAGTAATTTCTCCGCATTGCAAGGTGCAATTCTGAAATTTTTTGCTTTTTCCTGCTCCTCTTAGCATGATAAAGAAGATTCAAAGAGAGTGAGATGCCAGCTCCTTTCATTCAGTCAGTAGCTTCAAACATTTCTGGTATATGAATAACATGATGTTTTTCAATGGCAAAAATCAATGAATATTGTAAATGCACAAACAGTAATTTCTCTGCATTGCAAGGTGCAATTCTGAAATTTTTTGCTTTTTCCTGCTCCTCTTAGCATGATAAAGAAGATTCAAAGAGAGTGAGATGCCAGCTACTTTCATTCAGTCAGTAGCTTCAATCATTTCTGGACGTTTTTCAATGGTAAAAATCAATGAATATTGTAAATGCACAAACAGTAATTTCTCCACATTGCAAGGTGCAATTCTGAAATTTTTTGCTTTTTCCTGCTCCTCTTAGCATGATATAGAAGATTCAAAGAGAGTGAGATGCCAGCTCCTTTCATTCAGTCAGTAGCTTCAAACATTTCTGGTATATGAATAACATGATGTTTTTCAATGGCAAAAATCAATGAATATTGTAAATGCACAAACAGTAATTTCTCCGCATTGCAAGGTGCAATTCTGAAATTTTTTGCTTTTTCCTGCTCCTCTTAGCATGATAAAGAAGATTCAAAGAGAGTGAGATGCCAGCTCCTTTCATTCAGTCAGTAGCTTCAAACATTTCTGGTATATGAATAACATGATGTTTTTCAATGGCAAAAATCAATGAATATTGTAAATGCACAAACAGTAATTTCTCCGCATTGCAAGGTGCAATTCTGAAATTTTTTGCTTTTTCCTGCTCCTCTTAGCATGATAAAGAATATTCAAAGAGAGTGAGATGCCAGCTCCTTTCATTCAGTCAGTAGCTTCAATCATTTCTGGATGTTTTTCAATGGCAAAAATCAATGAATATTGTAAATGCACAAACAGTAATTTCTCCGCATTGCAATGTGCAATTCTGAAATTTTTTGCTTTTTCCTGCTCCTCTTAGCATGATAAAGAAGATTCAAAGAGAGTGAGATGCCAGCTCCTTTCATTCAGTCAGTAGCTTCAATCATTTCTGGACGTTTTTCAATGGCAAAAATCAATGAATATTGTAAATGCACAAACAGTAATTTCTCCGCATTGCAAGGTGCAATTCTGAAATTTTTTGCTTTTTCCTGCTCCTCTTAGCATGATAAACAAGATTCAAAGAGAGTGAGATGCCAGCTCCTTTCATTCAGTCAGTAGCTTCAATCATTTCTGGACGTTTTTCAATGGCAAAAATCAATGAATATTGTAAATGCACAAACAGTAATTTCTCCGCATTGCAAGGTGCAATTCTGAATTTTTTTGCTTTTTCCTGCTCCTCTTAGCATGATAAAGAAGATTCAAAGAGAGTGAGATGCCAGCTCCTTTCATTCAGTCAGTAGCTTCAAACATTTCTGGTATATGAATAACATGATGTTTTTCAATGGCAAAAATCAATGAATATTGTAAATGCACAAACAGTAATTTCTCCGCATTGCAAGGTGCAAGTCTGAAATTTTTTGCTTTTTCCTGCTCCTCTTAGCATGATAAAGAAGATTCAAAGAGAGTGAGATGCCAGCTCCTTTCATTCAGTCAGTAGCTTCAATCATTTCTGGACGTTTTTCAATGGCAAAAATCAATGAATATTGTAAATGCACAAACAGTAATTTCTCCGCATTGCAAGGTGCAATTCTGAAATTTTTTGCTTTTTCCTGCTCCTCTTAGCATGATAAAGAAGATTCAAAGAGAGTGAGATGTCAGCTCCTTTCATTCAGTCAGTAGCTTCAAACATTTCTGGTATATGAATAACATGATGTTTTTCAATGGCAAAAATCAATGAATTTTGTAAATGCACAAACAGTAATTTCTCCGCATTGCAAGGTGCAATTCTGAAATTTTTTGCTTTTTCCTGCTCCTCTTAGCATGATAAAGAAGATTCAAAGAGAGTGAGATGCCAGTTCCTTTCATTCAGTCAGTAGCTTCAATCATTTCTGGACGTTTTTCAATGGCAAAAATCAATGAATATTGTAAATGCACAAACAGTAATTTCTCCGCATTGCAAGGTGCAATTCTGAAATTTTTTGCTTTTTCCTGCTCCTCTTAGCATGATAAAGAAGATTCAAAGAGAGTGAGATGCCAGCTCCTTTCATTCAGTCAGTAGCTTCAATCATTTCTGGTATATGAATAACATGATGTTTTTCAATGGCAAAAATCAATGAATATTGTAAATGCACAAACAGTAATTTCTCCGCATTGCAAGGTGCAATTCTGAAATTTTTTGCTTTTTCCTGCTCCTCTTAGCATGATAAAGAAGATTCAAAGAGAGTGAGATGCCAGCTCCTTTCATTCAGTCAGTAGCTTCAATCATTTCTGGACGTTTTTCAATGGCAAAAATCAATGAATATTGTAAATGCACAAACAGTAATTTCTCCGCATTGCAAGGTGCAATTCTGAAATTTTTTGCTTTTTCCTGCTCCTCTTAGCATGATAAACAAGATTCAAAGAGAGTGAGATGCCAGCTCCTTTCATTCAGTCAGTAGCTTCAATCATTTCTGGACGTTTTTCAATGGCAAAAATCAATGAATATTGTAAATGCACAAACAGTAATTTCTCCGCATTGCAAGGTGCAATTCTGAATTTTTTTGCTTTTTCCTGCTCCTCTTAGCATGATAAAGAAGATTCAAAGAGAGTGAGATGCCAGCTCCTTTCATTCAGTCAGTAGCTTCAAACATTTCTGGTATATGAATAACATGATGTTTTTCAATGGCAAAAATCAATGAATATTGTAAATGCACAAACAGTAATTTCTCCGCATTGCAAGGTGCAAGTCTGAAATTTTTTGCTTTTTCCTGCTCCTCTTAGCATGATAAAGAAGATTCAAAGAGAGTGAGATGCCAGCTACTTTCATTCAGTCAGTAGCTTCAATCATTTCTGGACGTTTTTCAATGGTAAAAATCAATGAATATTGTAAATGCACAAACAGTAATTTCTCCACATTGCAAGGTGCAATTCTGAAATTTTTTGCTTTTTCCTGCTCCTCTTAGCATGATAAAGAAGATTCAAAGAGAGTGAGGTGCCAGCTCCTTTCATTCAGTCAGTAGCTTCAAACATTTCTGGTATATGAATAACATGATGTTTTTCAATGGCAAAAATCAATGAATATTGTAAATGCACAAACAGTAATTTCTCTGCATTGCAAGGTGCAATTCTGAAATTTTTTGCTTTTTCCTGCTCCTCTTAGCATGATAAAGAAGATTCAAAGAGAGTGAGATGCCAGCTACTTTCATTCAGTCAGTAGCTTCAATCATTTCTGGACGTTTTTCAATGGTAAAAATCAATGAATATTGTAAATGCACAAACAGTAATTTCTCCACATTGCAAGGTGCAATTCTGAAATTTTTTGCTTTTTCCTGCTCCTCTTAGCATGATATAGAAGATTCAAAGAGAGTGAGATGCCAGCTCCTTTCATTCAGTCAGTAGCTTCAAACATTTCTGGTATATGAATAACATGATGTTTTTCAATGGCAAAAATCAATGAATATTGTAAATGCACAAACAGTAATTTCTCCGCATTGCAAGGTGCAATTCTGAAATTTTTTGCTTTTTCCTGCTCCTCTTAGCATGATAAAGAAGATTCAAAGAGAGTGAGATGCCAGCTCCTTTCATTCAGTCAGTAGCTTCAAACATTTCTGGTATATGAATAACATGATGTTTTTCAATGGCAAAAATCAATGAATATTGTAAATGCACAAACAGTAATTTCTCCGCATTGCAAGGTGCAATTCTGAAATTTTTTGCTTTTTCCTGCTCCTCTTAGCATGATAAAGAATATTCAAAGAGAGTGAGATGCCAGCTCCTTTCATTCAGTCAGTAGCTTCAATCATTTCTGGATGTTTTTCAATGGCAAAAATCAATGAATATTGTAAATGCACAAACTGTAATTTCTCCGCATTGCAAGGTGCAATTCTGAAATTTTTGGCTTTTTCCTGCTCCTCTTAGCATGATAAAGAAGATTCAAAGAGAGTGAGATGCCAGCTCCTTTCATTCAGTCAGTAGCTTCAATCATTTCTGGACGTTTTTCAATGGCAAAAATCAATGAATATTGTAAATGCACAAACAGTAATTTCTCCGCATTGCAAGGTGCAATTCTGAAATTTTTTGCTTTTTCCTGCTCCTCTTAGCATGATAAAGAAGATTCAAAGAGAGTGAGATGCCAGCTCCTTTCATTCAGTCAGTACCTTCAATCATTTCTGGATGTTTTTCAATGGCAAAAATCAATGAATATTGTAAATGCACAAACAGTAATTTCTCTGCATTGCAAGGTGCAATTCTGAAATTTTTTGCTTTTTCCCGCTCCTCTTAGCATGATAAAGAAGATTCAAAGAGAGTGAGGTGCCAGCTCCTTTCATTCAGTCAGTAGCTTCAAACATTTCTGGTATATGAATAACATGTTTTTCAATGGCAAAAATCATTGAATATTGTAAATGCACAAACAGTAATTTCTCCGCATTGCAAGGTGCAATTCTGAAATTTTTTGATTTTTCCTGCTCCTCTTAGCATGATAAAGAAGATTCAAAGAGAGTGAGATGCCAGCTCCTTTCATTCAGTCAGTAGCTTCAATCATTTCTGGACGTTTTTCAATGGCAAAAATCAATGAATATTGTAAATGCACAAACAGTAATTTCTCCGCATTGCAAGGTGCAATTCTGAAATTTTTTGCTTTTTCCTGCTCCTCTTAGCATGATAAAGAAGATTCAAAGAGAGTGAGATGCCAGCTCCTTTCATTCAGTCAGTAGCTTCAAACATTTCTGGTATATGAATAACATGATGTTTTTCAATGGCAAAAATCAATGAATATTGTAAATGCACAAACAGTAATTTCTCTGCATTGCAAGGTGCAATTCTGAAATTTTTTGCTTTTTCCTGCTCCTCTTAGCATGATAAAGAAGATTCAAAGAGAGTGAGATGCCAGCTACTTTCATTCAGTCAGTAGCTTCAATCATTTCTGGACGTTTTTCAATGGTAAAAATCAATGAATATTGTAAATGCACAAACAGTAATTTCTCCACATTGCAAGGTGCAATTCTGAAATTTTTTGCTTTTTCCTGCTCCTCTTAGCATGATATAGAAGATTCAAAGAGAGTGAGATGCCAGCTCCTTTCATTCAGTCAGTAGCTTCAAACATTTCTGGTATATGAATAACATGATGTTTTTCAATGGCAAAAATCAATGAATATTGTAAATGCACAAACAGTAATTTCTCCGCATTGCAAGGTGCAATTCTGAAATTTTTTGCTTTTTCCTGCTCCTCTTAGCATGATAAAGAAGATTCAAAGAGAGTGAGATGCCAGCTCCTTTCATTCAGTCAGTAGCTTCAAACATTTCTGGTATATGAATAACATGATGTTTTTCAATGGCAAAAATCAATGAATATTGTAAATGCACAAACAGTAATTTCTCCGCATTGCAAGGTGCAATTCTGAAATTTTTTGCTTTTTCCTGCTCCTCTTAGCATGGTAAAGAATATTCAAAGAGAGTGAGATGCCAGCTCCTTTCATTCAGTCAGTAGCTTCAATCATTTCTGGATGTTTTTCAATGGCAAAAATCAATGAATATTGTAAATGCACAAACTGTAATTTCTCCGCATTGCAAGGTGCAATTCTGAAATTTTTGGCTTTTTCCTGCTCCTCTTAGCATGATAAAGAAGATTCAAAGAGAGTGAGATGCCAGCTCCTTTCATTCAGTCAGTAGCTTCAATCATTTCTGGACGTTTTTCAATGGCAAAAATCAATGAATATTGTAAATGCACAAACAGTAATTTCTCCGCATTGCAAGGTGCAATTCTGAAATTTTTTGCTTTTTCCTGCTCCTCTTAGCATGATAAAGAAGATTCAAAGAGAGTGAGATGCCAGCTCCTTTCATTCAGTCAGTACCTTCAATCATTTCTGGATGTTTTTCAATGGCAAAAATCAATGAATATTGTAAATGCACAAACAGTAATTTCTCCGCATTGCAAGGTGCAATTCTGAAATTTTTTGCTTTTTCCCGCTCCTCTTAGCATGATAAAGAAGATTCAAAGAGAGTGAGGTGCCAGCTCCTTTCATTCAGTCAGTAGCTTCAAACATTTCTGGTATATGAATAACATGTTTTTCAATGGCAAAAATCATTGAATATTGTAAATGCACAAACAGTAATTTCTCCGCATTGCAAGGTGCAATTCTGAAATTTTTTGATTTTTCCTGCTCCTCTTAGCATGATAAAGAAGATTCAAAGAGAGTGAGATGCCAGCTCCTTTCATTCAGTCAGTAGCTTCAATCATTTCTGGACGTTTTTCAATGGCAAAAATCAATGAATATTGTAAATGCACAAACAGTAATTTCTCCGCATTGCAAGGTGCAATTCTGAAATTTTTTGCTTTTTCCTGCTCCTCTTAGCATGATAAAGAAGATTCAAAGAGAGTGAGATGCCAGCTCCTTTCATTCAGTCAGTAGCTTCAATCATTTCTGGACGTTTTTCAATGGCAAAAATCAATGAATATTGTAAATGCACAAACAGTAATTTCTCCGCATTGCAAGGTGCAATTCTGAAATTTTTTGCTTTTTCCTGCTCCTCTTAGCATGATAAAGAAGATTCAAAGAGAGTGAGATGCCAGCTCCTTTCATTCAGTCAGTAGCTTCAAACATTTCTGGTATATGAATAACATGATGTTTTTCAATGGCAAAAATCAATGAATATTGTAAATGCACAAACAGTAATTTCTCCGCATTGCAAGGTGCAAGTCTGAAATTTTTTGCTTTTTCCTGCTCCTCTTAGCATGATAAAGAAGATTCAAAGAGAGTGAGATGCCAGCTACTTTCATTCAGTCAGTAGCTTCAATCATTTCTGGACGTTTTTCAATGGTAAAAATCAATGAATATTGTAAATGCACAAACAGTAATTTCTCCACATTGCAAGGTGCAATTCTGAAATTTTTTGCTTTTTCCTGCTCCTCTTAGCATGATAAAGAAGATTCAAAGAGAGTGAGATGCCAGCTCCTTTCATTCAGTCAGTAGCTTCAAACATTTCTGGTATATGAATAACATGATGTTTTTCAATGGCAAAAATCAATGAATATTGTAAATGCACAAACAGTAATTTCTCCGCATTGCAAGGTGCAATTCTGAAATTTTTTGCTTTTTCCTGCTCCTCTTAGCATGATAAAGAAGATTCAAAGAGAGTGAGATGCCAGCTCCTTTCATTCAGTCAGTAGCTTCAAACATTTCTGGTATATGAATAACATGATGTTTTTCAATGGCAAAAATCAATGAATATTGTAAATGCACAAAGAGTAATTTCTCCGCATTGCAAGGTGCAATTCTGAAATTTTTTGCTTTTTCCTGCTCCTCTTAGCATGATAAAGAAGATTCAAAGAGAGTGAGATGCCAGCTCCTTTCATTCAGTCAGTAGCTTCAATCATTTCTGGACGTTTTTCAATGGCAAAAATCAATGAATATTGTAAATGCACAAACAGTAATTTCTCCGCATTGCAAGGTGCAATTCTGAAATTTTTTGCTTTTTCCTGCTCCTCTTAGCATGATAAAGAAGATTCAAAGAGAGTGAGATGCCAGCTCCTTTCATTCAGTCAGTAGCTTCAATCATTTCTGGACGTTTTTCAATGGCAAAAATCAATGAATATTGTAAATGCACAAACAGTAATTTCTCCGCATTGCAAGGTGCAATTCTGAAATTTTTTGCTTTTTCCTGCTCCTCTTAGCATGATAAAGAAGATTCAAAGAGAGTGAGATGCCAGCTCCTTTCATTCAGTCAGTAGCTACAAACATTTCTGGTATATGAATAACATGATGTTTTTCAATGGCAAAAATCAATGAATATTGTAAATGCACAAACAGTAATTTCTCCGCATTGCAAGGTGCAATTCTGAAATTTTTTGCTTTTTCCTGCTCCTCTTAGCATGATAAAGAAGATTCAAAGAGAGTGAGATGCCAGCTCCTTTCATTCAGTCAGTAGCTTCAATCATTTCTGGACGTTTTTCAATGGCAAAAATCAATGAATATTGTAAATGCACAAACAGTAATTTCTCCGCATTGCAAGGTGCAATTCTGAAATTTTTTGCTTTTTCCTGCTCCTCTTAGCATGATAAAGAAGATTCAAAGAGAGTGAGATGCCAGCTCCTTTCATTCAGTCAGTAGCTTCAATCATTTCTGGACGTTTTTCAATGGCAAAAATCAATGAATATTGTAAATGCACAAACAGTAATTTCTCCGCATTGCAAGGTGCAATTCTGAAATTTTTTGCTTTTTCCTGCTCCTCTTAGCATGACAAAGAAGATTCAAAGAGAGTAAGATGCCAGCTCCTTTCATTCAGTCAGTAGCTTCAATCATTTCTGGTATATGAATAACATGATGTTTTTCAATGGCAAAAATCAATGAATATTGTAAATGCACAAACAGTAATTTTTCCGCATTGCAAGGTGCAATTCTGAAATTTTTTGCTTTTTCCTGCTCCTCTTAGCATGATAAAGAAGATTCAAAGAGAGTGAGATGCCAGCCCCTTTCATTCAGTCAGTAGCTTCAATCATTTCTGGACGTTTTTCAATGGCAAAAATCAATGAATATTGTAAATGCACAAACAGTAATTTCTCCGCATTGCAAGGTGCAATTCTGAAATTTTTTGCTTTTTCCTGCTCCTCTTAGCATGATAAAGAAGATTCAAAGAGAGTGAGATGCCAGCTCCTTTCATTCAGTCAGTAGCTTCAAACATTTCTGGTATATGAATAATATGATGTTTTTCAATGGCAAAAATCAATGAATATTGTAAAAGCACAAACAGTAATTTCTCCGCATTGCAAGGTGCAATTCTGAAATTTTTTGCTTTTTCCTGCTCCTCTTAGCATGATACAGAAGATTCAAAGAGAGGGAGATGCCAGCTCCTTTCATTCAGTCAGTAGCTTCAATCATTTCTGGACGTTTTTCAATGGCAAAAATCAATGAATATTGTAAATGCACAAACAGTAATTTCTCCGCATTGCAAGGTGCAATTCTGAAATTTTTTGCTTTTTCCTGCTCCTCTTAGCATGATAAAGAAGATTCAAAGAGAGTGAGATGCCAGCTCCTTTCATTCAGTCAGTAGCTTCAATCATTTCTGGTATATGAATAACATGATGTTTTTCAATGGCAAAAATCAATGAATATTGTAAATGCACAAACAGTAATTTCTCCGCATTGCAAGTTGCAATTCTGAAATTTTTTGCTTTTTCCTGCTCCTCTTAGCATGATAAAGAAGATTCAAAGAGAGTGAGATGCCAGCTCCTTTCATTCAGTCAGTAGCTTCAATCATTTCTGGACGTTTTTCAATGGCAAAAATCAATGAATATTGTAAATGCACAAACAGTAATTTCTCCGCATTGCAAGGTGCAATTCTGAAATTTTTTGCTTTTTCCTGCTCCTCTTAGCATGATAAAGAAGATTCAAAGAGAGTGAGATGCCAGCTCCTTTCATTCAGTCAGTAGCTTCAATCATTTCTGGACGTTTTTCAATGGCAAAAATCAATGAATATTGTAAATGCACAAACAGTAATTTCTCCGCATTGCAAGGTGCAATTCTGAAATTTTTTGCTTTTTCCCGCTCCTCTTAGCATGATAAAGAAGATTCAAAGAGAGTGAGGTGCCAGCTCCTTTCATTCAGTCAGTAGCTTCAAACATTTCTGGTATATGAATAACATGTTTTTCAATGGCAAAAATCATTGAATATTGTAAATGCACAAACAGTAATTTCTCCGCATTGCAAGGTGCAATTCTGAAATTTTTTGATTTTTCCTGCTCCTCTTAGCATGATAAAGAAGATTCAAAGAGAGTGAGATGCCAGCTCCTTTCATTCAGTCAGTAGCTTCAATCATTTCTGGACGTTTTTCAATGGCAAAAATCAATGAATATTGTAAATGCACAAACAGTAATTTCTCCGCATTGCAAGGTGCAATTCTGAAATTTTTTGCTTTTTCCTGCTCCTCTTAGCATGATAAAGAAGATTCAAAGAGAGTGAGATGCCAGCTCCTTTCATTCAGTCAGTAGCTTCAATCATTTCTGGACGTTTTTCAATGGCAAAAATCAATGAATATTGTAAATGCACAAACAGTAATTTCTCCGCATTGCAAGGTGCAATTCTGAAGTTTTTTGCTTTTTCCTGCTCCTCTTAGCATGATAAAGAAGATTCAAAGAGAGTGAGATGCCAGCTCCTTTCATTCAGTCAGTAGCTTCAAACATTTCTGGTATATGAATAACATGATGTTTTTCAATGGCAAAAATCAATGAATATTGTAAATGCACATACAGTAATTTCTCCGCATTGCAAGGTGCAAGTCTGAAATTTTTTGCTTTTTCCTGCTCCTCTTAGCATGATAAAGAAGATTCAAAGAGAGTGAGATGCCAGCTACTTTCATTCAGTCAGTAGCTTCAATCATTTCTGGACGTTTTTCAATGGTAAAAATCAATGAATATTGTAAATGCACAAACAGTAATTTCTCCACATTGCAAGGTGCAATTCTGAAATTTTTTGCTTTTTCCTGCTCCTCTTAGCATGATAAAGAAGATTCAAAGAGAGTGAGATGCCAGCTCCTTTCATTCAGTCAGTAGCTTCAAACATTTCTGGTATATGAATAACATGATGTTTTTCAATGGCAAAAATCAATGAATATTGTAAATGCACAAACAGTAATTTCTCCGCATTGCAAGGTGCAATTCTGAAATTTTTTGCTTTTTCCTGCTCCTCTTAGCATGATAAAGAAGATTCAAAGAGAGTGAGATGCCAGCTCCTTTCATTCAGTCAGTAGCTTCAAACATTTCTGGTATATGAATAACATGATGTTTTTCAATGGCAAAAATCAATGAATATTGTAAATGCACAAAGAGTAATTTCTCCGCATTGCAAGGTGCAATTCTGAAATTTTTTGCTTTTTCCTGCTCCTCTTAGCATGATAAAGAAGATTCAAAGAGAGTGAGATGCCAGCTCCTTTCATTCAGTCAGTAGCTTCAATCATTTCTGGACGTTTTTCAATGGCAAAAATCAATGAATATTGTAAATGCACAAACAGTAATTTCTCCGCATTGCAAGGTGCAATTCTGAAATTTTTTGCTTTTTCCTGCTCCTCTTAGCATGATAAAGAAGATTCAAAGAGAGTGAGATGCCAGCTCCTTTCATTCAGTCAGTAGCTTCAATCATTTCTGGACGTTTTTCAATGGCAAAAATCAATGAATATTGTAAATGCACAAACAGTAATTTCTCCGCATTGCAAGGTGCAATTCTGAAATTTTTTGCTTTTTCCTGCTCCTCTTAGCATGATAAAGAAGATTCAAAGAGAGTGAGATGCCAGCTCCTTTCATTCAGTCAGTAGCTACAAACATTTCTGGTATATGAATAACATGATGTTTTTCAATGGCAAAAATCAATGAATATTGTAAATGCACAAACAGTAATTTCTCCGCATTGCAAGGTGCAATTCTGAAATTTTTTGCTTTTTCCTGCTCCTCTTAGCATGATAAAGAAGATTCAAAGAGAGTGAGATGCCAGCTCCTTTCATTCAGTCAGTAGCTTCAATCATTTCTGGACGTTTTTCAATGGCAAAAATCAATGAATATTGTAAATGCACAAACAGTAATTTCTCCGCATTGCAAGGTGCAATTCTGAAATTTTTTGCTTTTTCCTGCTCCTCTTAGCATGATAAAGAAGATTCAAAGAGAGTGAGATGCCAGCTCCTTTCATTCAGTCAGTAGCTTCAATCATTTCTGGACGTTTTTCAATGGCAAAAATCAATGAATATTGTAAATGCACAAACAGTAATTTCTCCGCATTGCAAGGTGCAATTCTGAAATTTTTTGCTTTTTCCTGCTCCTCTTAGCATGACAAAGAAGATTCAAAGAGAGTAAGATGCCAGCTCCTTTCATTCAGTCAGTAGCTTCAATCATTTCTGGTATATGAATAACATGATGTTTTTCAATGGCAAAAATCAATGAATATTGTAAATGCACAAACAGTAATTTCTCCGCATTGCAAGTTGCAATTCTGAAATTTTTTGCTTTTTCCTGCTCCTCTTAGCATGATAAAGAAGATTCAAAGAGAGTGAGATGCCAGCTCCTTTCATTCAGTCAGTAGCTTCAATCATTTCTGGACGTTTTTCAATGGCAAAAATCAATGAATATTGTAAATGCACAAACAGTAATTTCTCCGCATTGCAAGGTGCAATTCTGAAATTTTTTGCTTTTTCCTGCTCCTCTTAGCATGATAAAGAAGATTCAAAGAGAGTGAGATGCCAGCTCCTTTCATTCAGTCAGTAGCTTCAATCATTTCTGGACGTTTTTCAATGGCAAAAATCAATGAATATTGTAAATGCACAAACAGTAATTTCTCCGCATTGCAAGGTGCAATTCTGAAATTTTTTGCTTTTTCCTGCTCCTCTTAGCATGATAAAGAAGATTCAAAGAGAGTGAGATGCCAGCTCCTTTCATTCAGTCAGTAGCTTCAAACATTTCTGGTATATGAATAACATGATGTTTTTCAATGGCAAAAATCAATGAATATTGTAAATGCACAAACAGTAATTTCTCCGCATTGCAAGGTGCAATTCTGAAATTTTTTGCTTTTTCCTGCTCCTCTTAGCATGATAAAGAAGATTCAAAGAGAGTGAGATGCCAGCTCCTTTCATTCAGTCAGTAGCTTCAATCATTTCTGGACGTTTTTCAATGGCAAAAATCAATGAATATTGTAAATGCACAAACAGTAATTTCTCCGCATTGCAAGGTGCAATTCTGAAATTTTTTGCTTTTTCCTGCTCCTCTTAGCATAACAAAGAAGATTCAAAGAGAGTAAGATGCCAGCTCCTTTCATTCAGTCAGTAGCTTCAATCATTTCTGGTATATGAATAACATGATGTTTTTCAATGGCAAAAATCAATGAATATTGTAAATGCACAAACAGTAATTTCTCCGCATTGCAAGGTGCAATTCTGAAATTTTTTGCTTTTTCCTGCTCCTCTTAGCATGATAAAGAAGATTCAAAGAGAGTGAGATGCCAGCTCCTTTCATTCAGTCAGTAGCTTCAATCATTTCTGGACGTTTTTCAATGGCAAAAATCAATGAATATTGTAATTGCACAAACAGTAATTTCTCCGCATTGCAAGGTGCAATTCTGAAATTTTTTGCTTTTTCCTGCTCCTCTTAGCATGATAAAGAAGATTCAAAGAGAGTGAGATGCCAGCTCCTTTCATTCAGTCAGTAGCTTCAATCATTTCTGGACGTTTTTCAATGGCAAAAATCAATGAATATTGTAAATGCACAAACAGTAATTTCTCCGCATTGCAAGGTGCAATTCTGAAATTTTTTGCTTTTTCCTGCTCCTCTTAGCATGATAAAGAAGATTCAAAGAGAGTGAGATGCCAGGTCCTTTCATTCAGTCAGTAGCTTCAAACATTTCTGGTATATGAATAATATGATGTTTTTCAATGGCAAAAATCAATGAATATTGTAAAAGCACAAACAGTAATTTCTCCGCATTGCAAGGTGCAATTCTGAAATTTTTTGCTTTTTCCTGCTCCTCTTAGCATGATAAAGAAGATTCAAAGAGAGTGAGATGCCAGCTCCTTTCATTCAGTCAGTAGCTTCAATCATTTCTGGACGTTTTTCAATGGCAAAAATCAATGAATATTGTAAATGCACAAACAGTAATTTCTCCGCATTGCAAGGTGCAATTCTGAAATTTTTTGCTTTTTCCTGCTCCTCTTAGCATGATAAAGAAGATTCAAAGAGAGTGAGATGCCAGCTCCTTTCATTCAGTCAGTAGCTTCAATCATTTCTGGTATATGAATAACATGATGTTTTTCAATGGCAAAAATCAATGAATATTGTAAATGCAAAAACAGTAATTTCTCCGCATTGCAAGTTGCAATTCTGAAATTTTTTGCTTTTTCCTGCTCCTCTTAGCATGATAAAGAAGATTCAAAGAGAGTGAGATGCCAGCTCCTTTCATTCAGTCAGTAGCTTCAATCATTTCTGGACGTTTTTCAATGGCAAAAATCAATGAATATTGTAAATGCACAAACAGTAATTTCTCCGCATTGCAAGGTGCAATTCTGAAATTTTTTGCTTTTTCCTGCTCCTCTTAGCATGATAAAGAAGATTCAAAGAGAGTGAGATGCCAGCTCCTTTCATTCAGTCAGTAGCTTCAATCATTTCTGGACGTTTTTCAATGGCAAAAATCAATGAATATTGTAAATGCACAAACAGTAATTTCTCCGCATTGCAAGGTGCAATTCTGAAATTTTTTGCTTTTTCCTGCTCCTCTTAGCATGATAAAGAAGATTCAAAGAGAGTGAGATGCCAGCTCCTTTCATTCAGTCAGTAGCTTCAAACATTTCTGGTATATGAATAACATGATGTTTTTCAATGGCAAAAATCAATGAATATTGTAAATGCACAAACAGTAATTTCTCCGCATTGCAAGGTGCAATTCTGAAATTTTTTGCTTTTTCTTGCTCCTCTTAGCATGATAAAGAAGATTCAAAGAGAGTGAGATGCCAGCTCCTTTCATTCAGTCAGTAGCTTCAATCATTTCTGGACGTTTTTCAATGGCAAAAATCAATGAATATTGTAAATGCACAAACAGTAATTTCTCCGCATTGCAAGGTGCAATTCTGAAATTTTTTGCTTTTTCCTGCTCCTCTTAGCATGATAAAGAAGATTCAAAGAGAGTGAGATGCCAGCTCCTTTCATTCAGTCAGTAGCTACAAACATTTCTGGTATATGAATAACATGTTGTTTTTCAATGGCAAAAATCAATGAATATTGTAAATGCACAAACAGTAATTTCTCCGCATTGCAAGGTGCAATTCTGAAATTTTTTGCTTTTTCCTGCTCCTCTTAGCATGATAAAGAAGATTCAAAGAGAGTGAGATGCCAGCTCCTTTCATTCAGTCAGTAGCTTCAATCATTTCTGGACGTTTTTCAATGGCAAAAATCAATGAATATTGTAAATGCACAAACAGTAATTTCTCCGCATTGCAAGGTGCAATTCTGAAATTTTTTGCGTTTTCCTGCTCCTCTTAGCATGATAAAGAAGATTCAAAGAGAGTGAGATGCCAGCTCCTTTCATTCAGTCAGTAGCTTCAATCATTTCTGGACGTTTTTCAATGGCAAAAATCAATGAATATTGTAAATGCACAAACAGTAATTTCTCCGCATTGCAAGGTGCAATTCTGAAATTTTTTGCTTTTTCCTGCTCCTCTTAGCATGACAAAGAAGATTCAAAGAGAGTAAGATGCCAGCTCCTTTCATTCAGTCAGTAGCTTCAATCATTTCTGGTATATGAATAACATGATGTTTTTCAATGGCAAAAATCAATGAATATTGTAAATGCACAAACAGTAATTTCTTCGCATTGCAAGGTGCAATTCTGAAATTTTTTGCTTTTTCCTGCTCCTCTTAGCATGATAAAGAAGATTCAGAGAGTGAGATGCCAGCTCCTTTCATTCAGTCAGTAGCTTCAATCATTTCTGGACGTTTTTCAATGGCAAAAATCAATGAATATTGTAAATGCACAAACAGTAATTTCTCCGCATTGCAAGGTGCAATTCTGAAATTTTTTGCTTTTTCCTGCTCCTCTTAGCATGATAAAGAAGATTCAAAGAGAGTGAGATGCCAGCTCCTTTCATTCAGTCAGTAGCTTCAATCATTTCTGGACGTTTTTCAATGGCAAAAATCAATGAATATTGTAAATGCACAAACAGTAATTTCTCCGCATTGCAAGGTGCAATTCTGAAATTTTTTGCTTTTTCCTGCTCCTCTTAGCATGATAAAGAAGATTCAAAGAGAGTGAGATGCCAGCTCCTTTCATTCAGTCAGTAGCTTCAAACATTTCTGGTATATGAATAATATGATGTTTTTCAATGGCAAAAATCAATGAATATTGTAAAAGCACAAACAGTAATTTCTCCGCATTGCAAGGTGCAATTCTGAAATTTTTTGCTTTTTCCTGCTCCTCTTAGCATGATAAAGAAGATTCAAAGAGAGTGAGATGCCAGCTCCTTTCATTCAGTCAGTAGCTTCAATCATTTCTGGACGTTTTTCAATGGCAAAAATCAATGAATATTGTAAATGCACAAACAGTAATTTCTCCGCATTGCAAGGTGCAATTCTGAAATTTTTTGCTTTTTCCTGCTCCTCTTAGCATGATAAAGAAGATTCAAAGAGAGTGAGATGCCAGCTCCTTTCATTCAGTCAGTAGCTTCAATCATTTCTGGTATATGAATAACATGATGTTTTTCAATGGCAAAAATCAATGAATATTGTAAATGCACAAACAGTAATTTCTCCGCATTGCAAGATGCAATTCTGAAATTTTTTGCTTTTTCCTGCTCCTCTTAGCATGATAAAGAAGATTCAAAGAGAGTGAGATGCCAGCTCCTTTCATTCAGTCAGTAGCTTCAATCATTTCTGGACGTTTTTCAATGGCAAAAATCAATGAATATTGTAAATGCACAAACAGTAATTTCTCCGCATTGCAAGGTGCAATTCTGAAATTTTTTGCTTTTTCCTGCTCCTCTTAGCATGATAAAGAAGATTCAAAGAGAGTGAGATGCCAGCTCCTTTCATTCAGTCAGTAGCTTCAATCATTTCTGGACGTTTTTCAATGGCAAAAATCAATGAATATTGTAAATGCACAAACAGTAATTTCTCCGCATTGCAAGGTGCAATTCTGAAATTTTTTGCTTTTTCCTGCTCCTCTTAGCATGATAAAGAAGATTCAAAGAGAGTGAGATGCCAGCTCCTTTCATTCAGTCAGTAGCTTCAAACATTTCTGGTATATGAATAACATGATGTTTTTCAATGGCAAAAATCAATGAATATTGTAAATGCACAAACAGTAATTTCTCCGCATTGCAAGGTGCAATTCTGAAATTTTTTGCTTTTTCCTGCTCCTCTTAGCATGATAAAGAAGATTCAAAGAGAGTGAGATGCCAGCTCCTTTCATTCAGTCAGTAGCTTCAATCATTTCTGGACGTTTTTCAATGGCAAAAATCAATGAATATTGTAAATGCACAAACAGTAATTTCTCCGCATTGCAAGGTGCAATTCTGAAATTTTTTGCTTTTTCCTGCTCCTCTTAGCATGATAAAGAAGATTCAAAGAGAGTGAGATGCCAGCTCCTTTCATTCAGTCAGTAGCTTCAAACATTTCTGGTATATGAATAACATGATGTTTTTCAATGGCAAAAATCAATGAATATTGTAAATGCACAAACAGTAATTTCTCCGCATTGCAAGGTGCAATTCTGAAATTTTTTGCTTTTTCCTGCTCCTCTTAGCATGATAAAGAAGATTCAAAGAGAGTGAGATGCCAGCTCCTTTCATTCAGTCAGTAGCTTCAAACATTTCTGGTATATGAATAACATGATGTTTTTCAATGGCAAAAATCAATGAATATTGTAAAAGCACAAACAGTAATTTCTCCGCATTGCAAGGTGCAATTCTGAAATTTTTTGCTTTTTCCTGCTCCTCTTAGCATGATAAAGAAGATTCAAAGAGAGTGAGATGCCAGCTCCTTTCATTCAGTCAGTAGCTTCAATCATTTCTGGACGTTTTTCAATGGCAAAAATCAATGAATATTGTAAATGCACAAACAGTAATTTCTCCGCATTGCAAGGTGCAATTCTGAAATTTTTTGCTTTTTCCTGCTCCTCTTAGCATGATAAAGAAGATTCAAAGAGAGTGAGATGCCAGCTCCTTTCATTCAGTCAGTAGCTTCAATCATTTCTGGTATATGAATAACATGATGTTTTTCAATGGCAAAAATCAATGAATATTGTAAATGCACAAACAGTAATTTCTCCACATTGCAAGGTGCAATTCTGAAATTTTTTGCTTTTTCCTGCTCCTCTTAGCATGATAAAGAAGATTCAAAGAGAGTGAGATGACAGCTCCTTTCATTCAGTCAGTAGCTTCAATCATTTCTGGACGTTTTTCAATGGCAAAAATCAATGAATATTGTAAATGCACAAACAGTAATTTCTCCGCATTGCAAGGTGCAATTCTGAAATTTTTTGCTTTTTCCTGCTCCTCTTAGCATGATAAAGAAGATTCAAAGAGAGCGAGATGCCAGCTCCTTTCATTCAGTCAGTAGCTTCAATCATTTCTGGTATATGAATAACATGTTTTTCAATGGCAAAAATCAATGAATATTGTAAATGCACAAACAGTAATTTCTCCGCATTGCAAGGTGCAATTCTGAAATTTTTTGCTTTTTCCTGCTCCTCTTAGCATGATAAAGAAGATTCAAAGAGAGTGAGATGCCAGCTCCTTTCATTCAGTCAGTAGCTTCAATCATTTCTGGACGTTTTTCAATGGCAAAAATCAATGAATATTGTAAATGCACAAACAGTAATTTCTCCGCATTGCAAGGTGCAATTCTGAAATTTTTTGCTTTTTCCTGCTCCTCTTAGCATGATAAAGAAGATTCAAAGAGAGTGAGATGCCAGCTCCTTTCATTCAGTCAGTAGCTTCAAACATTTCTGGTATATGAATAACATGATGTTTTTCAATGGCAAAAATCAATGAATATTGTAAATGCACAAACAGTAATTTCTCCGCATTGCAAGGTGCAATTCTGAAATTTTTTGCTTTTTCCTGCTCCTCTTAGCATGATAAAGAAGATTCAAAGAGAGTGAGATGCCAGCTCCTTTCATTCAGTCAGTAGCTACAAACATTTCTTTTATATGAATAACATGATGTTTTTCAATGGCAAAAATCAATGAATATTGTAAATGCACAAACAGTAATTTCTCCGCATTGCAAGGTGCAATTCTGAAATTTTTTGCTTTTTCCTGCTCCTCTTAGCATGATAAAGAAGATTCAAAGAGAGTGAGATGCCAGCTCCTTTCATTCAGTCAGTAGCTACAAACATTTCTGGTATATGAATAACATGATGTTTTTCAATGGCAAAAATCAATGAATATTGTAAATGCACAAACAGTAATTTCTCCGCATTGCAAGGTGCAATTCTGAAATTTTTTGCTTTTTCCTGCTCCTCTTCGCATGATAAAGAAGATTCAAAGAGAGTGAGATGCCAGCTCCTTTCATTCAGTCAGTAGCTTCAATCATTTCTGGACGTTTTTCAATGGCAAAAATCAATGAATATTGTAAATGCACAAACAGTAATTTCTCCGCATTGCAAGGTGCAATTCTGAAATTTTTTGCTTTTTCCTGCTCCTCTTAGCATGATAAAGAAGATTCAAAGAGAGTGAGATGCCAGCTCCTTTCATTCAGTCAGTAGCTTCAATCATTTCTGGACGTTTTTCAATGGCAAAAATCAATGAATATTGTAAATGCACAAACAGTAATTTCTCCGCATTGCAAGGTGCAATTCTGAAATTTTTTGCTTTTTCCTGCTCCTCTTAGCATGACAAAGAAGATTCAAAGAGAGTAAGATGCCAGCTCCTTTCATTCAGTCAGTAGCTTCAATCATTTCTGGTATATGAATAACATGATGTTTTTCAATGGCAAAAATCAATGAATATTGTAAATGCACAAACGGTAATTTTTCCGCATTGCAAGGTGCAATTCTGAAATTTTTTGCTTTTTCCTGCTCCTCTTAGCATGATAAAGAAGATTCAAAGAGAGTGAGATGCCAGCTCCTTTCATTCAGTCAGTAGCTTCAATCATTTCTGGACGTTTTTCAATGGCAAAAATCAATGAATATTGTAAATGCACAAACAGTAATTTCTCCGCATTGCAAGGTGCAATTCTGAAATTTTTTGCTTTTTCCTGCTCCTCTTAGCATGATAAAGAAGATTCAAAGAGAGTGAGATGCCAGCTCCTTTCATTCAGTCAGTAGCTTCAATCATTTCTGGACGTTTTTCAATGGCAAAAATCAATGAATATTGTAAATGCACAAACAGTAATTTCTCCGCATTGCAAGGTGCAATTCTGAAATGTTTTGCTTTTTCCTGCTCCTCTTAGCATGATAAAGAAGATTCAAAGAGAGTGAGATGCCAGCTCCTTTCATTCAGTCAGTAGCTTCAAACATTTCTGGTATATGAATAACATGATGTTTTTCAATGGCAAAAATCAATGAATATTGTAAAAGCACAAACAGTAATTTCTCCGCATTGCAAGGTGCAATTCTGAAATTTTTTGCTTTTTCCTGCTCCTCTTAGCATGATAAAGAAGATTCAAAGAGAGTGAGATGCCAGCTCCTTTCATTCAGTCAGTAGCTTCAATCATTTCTGGACGTTTTTCAATGGCAAAAATCAATGAATATTGTAAATGCACAAACAGTAATTTCTCCGCATTGCAAGGTGCAATTCTGAAATTTTTTGCTTTTTCCTGCTCCTCTTAGCATGATAAAGAAGATTCAAAGAGAGTGAGATGCCAGCTCCTTTCATTCAGTCAGTAGCTTCAATCATTTCTGGTATATGAATAACATGATGTTTTTCAATGGCAAAAATCAATGAATATTGTAAATGCACAAACAGTAATTTCTCCGCATTGCAAGTTGCAATTCTGAAATTTTTTGCTTTTTCCTGCTCCTCTTAGCATGATAAAGAAGATTCAAAGAGAGTGAGATGCCAGCTCCTTTCATTCAGTCAGTAGCTTCAATCATTTCTGGACGTTTTTCAATGGCAAAAATCAATGAATATTGTAAATGCACAAACAGTAATTTCTCCGCATTGCAAGGTGCAATTCTGAAATTTTTTGCTTTTTCCTGCTCCTCTTAGCATGATAAAGAAGATTCAAAGAGAGTGAGATGCCAGCTCCTTTCATTCAGTCAGTAGCTTCAATCATTTCTGGACGTTTTTCAATGGCAAAAATCAATGAATATTGTAAATGTACAAACAGTAATTTCTCCGCATTGCAAGGTGCAATTCTGAAATTTTTTGCTTTTTCCTGCTCCTCTTAGCATGATAAAGAAGATTCAAAGAGAGTGAGATGCCAGCTCCTTTCATTCAGTCAGTAGCTTCAAACATTTCTGGTATATGAATAACATGATGTTTTTCAATGGCAAAAATCAATGAATATTGTAAAAGCACAAACAGTAATTTCTCCGCATTGCAAGGTGCAATTCTGAAATTTTTTGCTTTTTCCTGCTCCTCTTAGCATGATAAAGAAGATTCAAAGAGAGTGAGATGCCAGCTCCTTTCATTCAGTCAGTAGCTTCAATCATTTCTGGACGTTTTTCAATGGCAAAAATCAATGAATATTGTAAATGCACAAACAGTAATTTCTCCGCATTGCAAGGTGCAATTCTGAAATTTTTTGCTTTTTCCTGCTCCTCTTAGCATGATAAAGAAGATTCAAAGAGAGTGAGATGCCAGCTCCTTTCATTCAGTCAGTAGCTTCAATCATTTCTGGTATATGAATAACATGATGTTTTTCAATGGCAAAAATCAATGAATATTGTAAATGCACAAACAGTAATTTCTCCACATTGCAAGGTGCAATTCTGAAATTTTTTGCTTTTTCCTGCTCCTCTTAGCATGATAAAGAAGATTCAAAGAGAGTGAGATGCCAGCTCCTTTCATTCAGTCAGTAGCTTCAATCATTTCTGGACGTTTTTCAATGGCAAAAATCAATGAATATTGTAAATGCACAAACAGTAATTTCTCCGCATTGCAAGGTGCAATTCTGAAATTTTTTGCTTTTTCCTGCTCCTCTTAGCATGATAAAGAAGATTCAAAGAGAGCGAGATGCCAGCTCCTTTCATTCAGTCAGTAGCTTCAATCATTTCTGGTATATGAATAACATGATGTTTTTCAGTGGCAAAAATCAATGAATATTGTAAATGCACAAACAGTAATTTCTCCGCATTGCAAGGTGCAATTCTGAAATTTTTTGCTTTTTCCTGCTCCTCTTAGCATGATAAAGAAGATTCAAAGAGAGTGAGATGCCAGCTCCTTTCATTCAGTCAGTAGCTTCAATCATTTCTGGTATATGAATAACATGATGTTTTTCAATGGCAAAAATCAATGAATATTGTAAATGCACAAACAGTAATTTCTCCGCATTGCAAGGTGCAATTCTGAAATTTTTTGCTTTTTCCTGCTCCTCTTAGCATGATAAAGAAGATTCAAAGAGAGTGAGATGCCAGCTCCTTTCATTCAGTCAGCAGCTTCAATCATTTCTGGACATTTTTCAATGGCAAAAATCAATGAATATTGTAAATGCACAAACAGTAATTTCTCCGCATTGCAAGGTGCAATTCTGAAATTTTTTGCTTTTTCCTGCTCCTCTTAGCATGATAAAGAAGATTCAAAGAGAGTGAGATGCCAGCTCCTTTCATTCAGTCAGTAGCTTCAAACATTTCTGGTATATGAATAACATGATGTTTTTCAATGGCAAAAATCAATGAATATTGTAAAAGCACAAACAGTAATTTCTCCGCATTGCAAGGTGCAATTCTGAAATTTTTTGCTTTTTCCTGCTCCTCTTAGCATGATAAAGAAGATTCAAAGAGAGTGAGATGCCAGCTCCTTTCATTCAGTCAGTAGCTTCAATCATTTCTGGACGTTTTTCAATGGCAAAAATCAATGAATATTGTAAATGCACAAACAGTAATTTCTCCGCATTGCAAGGTGCAATTCTGAAATTTTTTGCTTTTTCCTGCTCCTCTTAGCATGATAAAGAAGATTAAAAGAGAGTGAGATGCCAGCTCCTTTCATTCAGTCAGTAGCTTCAATCATTTCTGGTATATGAATAACATGATGTTTTTCAATGGCAAAAATCAATGAATATTGTAAATGCACAAACAGTAATTTCTCCGCATTGCAAGGTGCAATTCTGAAATTTTTTGCTTTTTCCTGCTCCTCTTAGCATGATAAAGAAGATTCAAAGAGAGTGAGATGCCAGCTCCTTTCATTCAGTCAGTAGCTTCAATTATTTCTGGACGTTTTTCAACGGCAAAAATCAATGAATATTGTAAATGCACAAACAGTAATTTCTCCGCATTGCAAGGTGCAATTCTGAAATTTTTTGCTTTTTCCTGCTCCTCTTAGCATGATAAAGAAGATTCAAAGAGAGTGAGATGCCAGCTCCTTTCATTCAGTCAGTTGCTTCAATCATTTCTGGACGTTTTTCAATGGCAAAAATCAATGAATATTGTAAATGCACAAACAGTAATTTCTCCGCATTGCAAGGTGCAATTCTGAAATTTTTTGCTTTTTCCTGCTCCTCTTAGCATGATAAAGAAGATTCAAAGAGAGTGAGATGCCAGCTCCTTTCATTCAGTCAGTAGCTTCAATCATTTCTGGACGTTTTTCAATGGCAAAAATCAATGAATATTGTAAATGCACAAACAGTAATTTCTCCGCATTGCAAGGTGCAATTCTGAAATTTTTTGCTTTTTCCTGCTCCTCTTTGCATGATAAAGAAGATTCAAAGAGAGTGAGATGCCAGCTCCTTTCATTCAGTCAGTAGCTTCAATCATTTCTGGTATATGAATAACATGATGTTTTTCAATGGCGAAAATCAATGAATATTGTAAATGCACAAACAGTAATTTCTCCGCATTGCAAGGTGCAATTCTGAAATTTTTGGCTTTTTCCTGCTCCTCTTAGCATGATAAAGAAGATTCAAAGAGAGTGAGATGCCAGCTCCTTTCATTCAGTCAGTAGCTTCAATCATTTCTGGATGTTTTTCAATGGCAAAAATCAATGAATATTGTAAATGCACAAACAGTAATTTCTCCGCATTGCAAGGTGCAATTCTGAAATTTCTTGCATTTTCCTGCTCCTCTTAGCATGATAAAGAAGATTCAAAGAGAGTGAGATGCCAGCTCCTTTCATTCAGTCAGTAGCTTCAATCATTTCTGGACGTTTTTCAATGGCAAAAATCAATGAATATTGTAAATGCACAAACAGTAATTTCTCCGCATTGCACGGTGCAATTCTGAAATTTTTTGCTTTTTCCTGCTCCTCTTAGCATGATAAAGAAGATTCAAAGAGAGTGAGATGCCAGCTCCTTTCATTCAGTCAGTAGCTTCAAACATTTCTGGTATATGAATAACATGATGTTTTTCAATGGCAAAAATCAATGAATATTGTAAATGCACAAACAGTAATTTCTCCGCATTGCAAGGTGCAATTCTGAAATTTTTTGCTTTTTCCTGCTCCTCTTAGCATGATAAAGAAGATTCAAAGAGAGTGAGATGCCAGCTCCTTTCATTCAGTCAGTAGCTTCAATCATTTCTGGACGTTTTTCAATGGCAAAAATCAATGAATATTGTAAATGCACAAACAGTAATTTCTCCGCATTGCAAGGTGCAATTCTGAAATTTTTTGCTTTTTCCTGCTCCTCTTAGCATGATAAAGAAGATTCAAAGAGAGTGAGATGCCAGCTTCTTTCATTCAGTCAGTAGCTTCAAACATTTCTGGGATATGAATTACATGATGTTTTTCAATGGCAAAAATTAATGAATATTGTAAATGCACAAACAGTAATTTCTCCGCATTGCAAGGTGCAATTCTGAAATTTTTTGCTTTTTCCTGCTCCTCTTAGCATGATAAAGAAGATTCAAAGAGAGTGAGATGCCAGCTCCTTTCATTCAGTCAGTAGCTTCAATCATTTCTGGACGTTTTTCAATGGCAAAAATCAATGAATATTGTAAATGCACAAACAGTAATTTCTCCGCATTGCAAGGTGCAATTCTGAAATTTTTTGCTTTTTCCTGCTCCTCTTAGCATGATAAAGAAGATTCAAAGAGAGTGAGATGCCAGCTCCTTTCATTCAGTCAGTAGCTTCAATCATTTCTGGACGTTTTTCAATGGCAAAAATCAATGAATATTGTAAATGCACAAACAGTAATTTCTCCGCATTGCAAGGTGCAATTCTGAAATTTTTTGCTTTTTTATGCTCCTCTTAGCATGATAAAGAAGATTCAAAGAGAGTGAGATGCCAGCTCCTTTCATTCAGTCAGTAGCTTCAATCATTTCTGGTATATGAATAACATGATGTTTTTCAATGGCAAAAATCAATGAATATTGTAAATGCACAAACAGTAATTTCTCCGCATTGCAAGTTGCAATTCTGAAATTTTTTGCTTTTTCCTGCTCCTCTTAGCATGATAAAGAAGATTCAAAGAGAGTGAGATGCCAGCTCCTTTCATTCAGTCAGTAGCTTCAATCATTTCTGGACGTTTTTCAATGGCAAAAATCAATGAATATTGTAAATGCACAAACAGTAATTTCTCCGCATTGCAAGGTGCAATTCTGAAATTTTTTGCTTTTTCCTGCTCCTCTTAGCATGATAAAGAAGATTCAAAGAGAGTGAGATGCCAGCTCCTTTCATTCAGTCAGTAGCTTCAATCATTTCTGGACGTTTTTCAATGGCAAAAATCAATGAATATTGTAAATGCACAAACAGTAATTTCTCCGCATTGCAAGGTGCAATTCTGAAATTTTTTGCTTTTTCCTGCTCCTCTTAGCATGATAAAGAAGATTCAAAGAGAGTGAGATGCCAGCTCCTTTCATTCAGTCAGTAGCTTCAAACATTTCTGGTATATGAATAACATGATGTTTTTCAATGGCAAAAATCAATGAATATTGTAAAAGCACAAACAGTAATTTCTCCGCATTGCAAGGTGCAATTCTGAAATTTTTTGCTTTTTCCTGCTCCTCTTAGCATGATAAAGAAGATTCAAAGAGAGTGAGATGCCAGCTCCTTTCATTCAGTCAGTAGCTTCAATCATTTCTGGACGTTTTTCAATGGCAAAAATCAATGAATATTGTAAATGCACAAACAGTAATTTCTCCGCATTGCAAGGTGCAATTCTGAAATTTTTTGCTTTTTCCTGCTCCTCTTAGCATTATAAAGAAGATTCAAAGAGAGTGAGATGCCAGCTCCTTTCATTCAGTCAGTAGCTTCAATCATTTCTGGTATATGAATAACATGATGTTTTTCAATGGCAAAAATCAATGAATATTGTAAATGCACAAACAGTAATTTCTCCACATTGCAAGGTGCAATTCTGAAATTTTTTGCTTTTTCCTGCTCCTCTTAGCATGATAAAGAAGATTCAAAGAGAGTGAGATGCCAGCTCCTTTCATTCAGTCAGTAGCTTCAATCTCTTCTGGACGTTTTTCAATGGCAAAAATCAATGAATATTGTAAATGCACAAACAGTAATTTCTCCGCATTGCAAGGTGCAATTCTGAAATTTTTTGCTTTTTCCTGCTCCTCTTAGCATGATAAAGAAGATTCAAAGAGAGCGAGATGCCAGCTCCTTTCATTCAGTCAGTAGCTTCAATCATTTCTGGTATATGAATAACATGATGTTTTTCAATGGCAAAAATCAATGAATATTGTAAATGCACAAACAGTAATTTCTCCGCATTGCAAGGTGCAATTCTGAAATTTTTTGCTTTTTCCTGCTCCTCTTAGCATGATAAAGAAGATTCAAAGAGAGTGAGATGCCAGCTCCTTTCATTCAGTCAGTAGCTTCAATCATTTCTGTACGTTTTTCAATGGCAAAAATCAATGAATATTGTAAATGCACAAACAGTAATTTCTCCGCATTGCAAGGTGCAATTCTGAAATTTTTTGCTTTTTCCTGCTCCTCTTAGCATGATAAAGAAGATTCAAAGAGAGTGAGATGCCAGCTCCTTTCATTCAGTCAGTAGCTTCAATCATTTCTGGACGTTTTTCAATGGCAAAAAACAATGAATATTGTAAATGCACAAACAGTAATTTCTCTGCATTGCAAGGTGCAATTCTGAAATTTTTTGCTTTTTCCTGCTCCTCTTAGCATGATAAAGAAGATTCAAAGAGAGTGAGATGCCAGCTCCTTTCATTCAGTCAGTAGCTTCAATCATTTCTGGTATATGAATAACATGATGTTTTTCAATGGCAAAAATCAATGAATATTGTAAATGCACAAACAGTAATTTCTCCGCATTGCAAGGTGCAATTCTGAAATTTTTTGCTTTTTCCTGCTCCTCTTAGCATGATAAAGAAGATTCAAAGAGAGTGAGATGCCAGCTCCTTTCATTCAGTCAGCAGCTTCAATCATTTCTGGACATTTTTCAAAGGCAAAAATCAATGAATATTGTAAATGCACAAACAGTAATTTCTCCGCATTGCAAGGTGCAATTCTGAAATTTTTTGCTTTTTCCTGCTCCTCTTAGCATGATAAAGAAGATTCAAAGAGAGTGAGATGCCAGCTCCTTTCATTCAGTCAGTAGCTTCAATCATTTCTGGTATATGAATAACATGATGTTTTTCAATGGCAAAAATCAATGAATATTGTAAATGCACAAACAGTAATTTCTCCGCATTGCAAGGTGCAATTCTGAAATTTTTTGCTTTTTCCTGCTCCTCTTAGCATGATAAAGAAGATTCAAAGAGAGTGAGATGCCAGCTCCTTTCATTCAGTCAGTAGCTTCAATTATTTCTGGACGTTTTTCAACGGCAAAAATCAATGAATATTGTAAATGCACAAACAGTAATTTCTCCGCATTGCAAGGTGCAATTCTGAAATTTTTTGCTTTTTCCTGCTCCTCTTAGCATGATAAAGAAGATTCAAAGAGAGTGAGATGCCAGCTCCTTTCATTCAGTCAGTTGCTTCAATCATTTCTGGACGTTTTTCAATGGCAAAAATCAATGAATATTGTAAATGCACAAACAGTAATTTCTCCGCATTGCAAGGTGCAATTCTGAAATTTTTTGCTTTTTCCTGCTCCTCTTAGCATGATAAAGAAGATTCAAAGAGAGTGAGATGCCAGCTCCTTTCATTCAGTCAGTAGCTTCAATCATTTCTGGACGTTTTTCAATGGCAAAAATCAATGAATATTGTAAATGCACAAACAGTAATTTCTCCGCATTGCAAGGTGCAATTCTGAAATTTTTTGCTTTTTCCTGCTCCTCTTTGCATGATAAAGAAGATTCAAAGAGAGTGAGATGCCAGCTCCTTTCATTCAGTCAGTAGCTTCAATCATTTCTGGTATATGAATAACATGATGTTTTTCAATGGCGAAAATCAATGAATATTGTAAATGCACAAACAGTAATTTCTCCGCATTGCAAGGTGCAATTCTGAAATTTTTGGCTTTTTCCTGCTCCTCTTAGCATGATAAAGAAGATTCAAAGAGAGTGAGATGCCAGCTCCTTTCATTCAGTCAGTAGCTTCAATCATTTCTGGATGTTTTTCAATGGCAAAAATCAATGAATATTGTAAATGCACAAACAGTAATTTCTCCGCATTGCAAGGTGCAATTCTGAAATTTCTTGCATTTTCCTGCTCCTCTTAGCATGATAAAGAAGATTCAAAGAGAGTGAGATGCCAGCTCCTTTCATTCAGTCAGTAGCTTCAATCATTTCTGGACGTTTTTCAATGGCAAAAATCAATGAATATTGTAAATGCACAAACAGTAATTTCTCCGCATTGCACGGTGCAATTCTGAAATTTTTTGCTTTTTCCTGCTCCTCTTAGCATGATAAAGAAGATTCAAAGAGAGTGAGATGCCAGCTCCTTTCATTCAGTCAGTAGCTTAAAACATTTCTGGTATATGAATAACATGATGTTTTTCAATGGCAAAAATCAATGAATATTGTAAATGCACAAACAGTAATTTCTCCGCATTGCAAGGTGCAATTCTGAAATTTTTTGCTTTTTCCTGCTCCTCTTAGCATGATAAAGAAGATTCAAAGAGAGTGAGATGCCAGCTCCTTTCATTCAGTCAGTAGCTTCAATCATTTCTGGACGTTTTTCAATGGCAAAAATCAATGAATATTGTAAATGCACAAACAGTAATTTCTCCGCATTGCAAGGTGCAATTCTGAAATTTTTTGCTTTTTCCTGCTCCTCTTAGCATGATAAAGAAGATTCAAAGAGAGTGAGATGCCAGCTTCTTTCATTCAGTCAGTAGCTTCAAACATTTCTGGGATATGAATAACATGATGTTTTTCAATGGCAAAAATTAATGAATATTGTAAATGCACAAACAGTAATTTCTCCGCATTGCAAGGTGCAATTCTGAAATTTTTTGCTTTTTCCTGCTCCTCTTAGCATGATAAAGAAGATTCAAAGAGAGTGAGATGCCAGCTCCTTTCATTCAGTCAGTAGCTTAAATCATTTCTGGACGTTTTTCAATGGCAAAAATCAATGAATATTGTAAATGCACAAACAGTAATTTCTCCGCATTGCAAGGTGCAATTCTGAAATTTTTTGCTTTTTCCTGCTCCTCTTAGCATGATAAAGAAGATTCAAAGAGAGTGAGATGCCAGCTCCTTTCATTCAGTCAGTAGCTTCAATCATTTCTGGACGTTTTTCAATGGCAAAAATCAATGAATATTGTAAATTCACAAACAGTAATTTCTCCGCATTGCAAGGTGCAATTCTGAAATTTTTTGCTTTTTCCTGCTCCTCTTAGCATGATAAAGAAGATTCAAAGAGAGTGAGATGCCAGCTCCTTTCATTCAGTCAGTAGCTTCAATCATTTCTGGTATATGAATAACATGATGTTTTTCAATGGCAAAAATCAATGAATATTGTAAATGCACAAACAGTAATTTCTCCGCATTGCAAGTTGCAATTCTGAAATTTTTTGCTTTTTCCTGCTCCTCTTAGCATGATAAAGAAGATTCAAAGAGAGTGAGATGCCAGCTCCTTTCATTCAGTCAGTAGCTTCAATCATTTCTGGACGTTTTTCAATGGCAAAAATCAATGAATATTGTAAATGCACAAACAGTAATTTCTCCGCATTGCAAGGTGCAATTCTGAAATTTTTTGCTTTTTCCTGCTCCTCTTAGCATGATAAAGAAGATTCAAAGAGAGTGAGATGCCAGCTCCTTTCATTCAGTCAGTAGCTTCAATCATTTCTGGACGTTTTTCAATGGCAAAAATCAATGAATATTGTAAATGCACAAACAGTAATTTCTCCGCATTGCAAGGTGCAATTCTGAAATTTTTTGCTTTTTCCTGCTCCTCTTAGCATGATAAAGAAGATTCAAAGAGAGTGAGATGCCAGCTCCTTTCATTCAGTCAGTAGCTTCAAACATTTCTGGTATATGAATAACATGATGTTTTTCAATGGCAAAAATCAATGAATATTGTAAAAGCACAAACAGTAATTTCTCCGCATTGCAAGGTGCAATTCTGAAATTTTTTGCTTTTTCCTGCTCCTCTTAGCATGATAAAGAAGATTCAAAGAGAGTGAGATGCCAGCTCCTTTCATTCAGTCAGTAGCTTCAATCATTTCTGGACGTTTTTCAATGGCAAAAATCAATGAATATTGTAAATGCACAAACAGTAATTTCTCCGCATTGCAAGGTGCAATTCTGAAATTTTTTGCTTTTTCCTGCTCCTCTTAGCATTATAAAGAAGATTCAAAGAGAGTGAGATGCCAGCTCCTTTCATTCAGTCAGTAGCTTCAATCATTTCTGGTATATGAATAACATGATGTTTTTCAATGGCAAAAATCAATGAATATTGTAAATGCACAAACAGTAATTTCTCCACATTGCAAGGTGCAATTCTGAAATTTTTTGCTTTTTCCTGCTCCTCTTAGCATGATAAAGAAGATTCAAAGAGAGTGAGATGCCAGCTCCTTTCATTCAGTCAGTAGCTTCAATCTCTTCTGGACGTTTTTCAATGGCAAAAATCAATGAATATTGTAAATGCACAAACAGTAATTTCTCCGCATTGCAAGGTGCAATTCTGAAATTTTTTGCTTTTTCCTGCTCCTCTTAGCATGATAAAGAAGATTCAAAGAGAGCGAGATGCCAGCTCCTTTCATTCAGTCAGTAGCTTCAATCATTTCTGGTATATGAATAACATGATGTTTTTCAATGGCAAAAATCAATGAATATTGTAAATGCACAAACAGTAATTTCTCCGCATTGCAAGGTGCAATTCTGAAATTTTTTGCTTTTTCCTGCTCCTCTTAGCATGATAAAGAAGATTCAAAGAGAGTGAGATGCCAGCTCCTTTCATTCAGTCAGAAGCTTCAATCATTTCTGGACGTTTTTCAATGGCAAAAATCAATGAATATTGTAAATGCACAAACAGTAATTTCTCCGCATTGCAAGGTGCAATTCTGAAATTTTTTGCTTTTTCCTGCTCCTCTTAGCATGATAAAGAAGATTCAAAGAGAGTGAGATGCCAGCTCCTTTCATTCAGTCAGTAGCTTCAATCATTTCTGGACGTTTTTCAATGGCAAAAAACAATGAATATTGTAAATGCACAAACAGTAATTTCTCCGCATTGCAAGGTGCAATTCTGAAATTTTTTGCTTTTTCCTGCTCCTCTTAGCATGATAAAGAAGATTCAAAGAGAGTGAGATGCCAGCTCCTTTCATTCAGTCAGTAGCTTCAATCATTTCTGGTATATGAATAACATGATGTTTTTCAATGGCAAAAATCAATGAATATTGTAAATGCACAAACAGTAATTTCTCCGCATTGCAAGGTGCAATTCTGAAATTTTTTGCTTTTTCCTGCTCCTCTTAGCATGATAAAGAAGATTCAAAGAGAGTGAGATGCCAGCTCCTTTCATTCAGTCAGCAGCTTCAATCATTTCTGGACATTTTTCAAAGGCAAAAATCAATGAATATTGTAAATGCACAAACAGTAATTTCTCCGCATTGCAAGGTGCAATTCTGAAATTTTTTGCTTTTTCCTGCTCCTCTTAGCATGATAAAGAAGATTCAAAGAGAGTGAGATGCCAGCTCCTTTCATTCAGTCAGTAGCTTCAAACATTTCTGGTATATGAATAACATGATGTTTTTCAATGGCAAAAATCAATGAATATTGTAAAAGCACAAACAGTAATTTCTCCGCATTGCAAGGTGCAATTCTGAAATTTTTTGCTTTTTCCTGCTCCTCTTAGCATGATAAAGAAGATTCAAAGAGAGTGAGATGCCAGCTCCTTTCATTCAGTCAGTAGCTTCAATCATTTCTGGACGTTTTTCAATGGCAAAAATCAATGAATATTGTAAATGCACAAACAGTAATTTCTCCGCATTGCAAGGTGCAATTCTGAAATTTTTTGCTTTTTCCTGCTCCTCTTAGCATGATAAAGAAGATTCAAAGAGAGTGAGATGCCAGCTCCTTTCATTCAGTCAGTAGCTTCAATCATTTCTGGTATATGAATAACATGATGTTTTTCAATGGCAAAAATCAATGAATATTGTAAATGCACAAACAGTAATTTCTCCGCATTGCAAGTTGCAATTCTGAAATTTTTTGCTTTTTCCTGCTCCTCTTAGCATGATAAAGAAGATTCAAAGAGAGTGAGATGCCAGCTCCTTTCATTCAGTCAGTAGCTTCAATTATTTCTGGACGTTTTTCAATGGCAAAAATCAATGAATATTGTAAATGCACAAACAGTAATTTCTCCGCATTGCAAGGTGCAATTCTGAAATTTTTTGCTTTTTCCTGCTCCTCTTAGCATGATAAAGAAGATTCAAAGAGAGTGAGATGCCAGCTCCTTTCATTCAGTCAGTTGCTTCAATCATTTCTGGACGTTTTTCAATGGCAAAAATCAATGAATATTGTAAATGCACAAACAGTAATTTCTCCGCATTGCAAGGTGCAATTCTGAAATTTTTTGCTTTTTCCTGCTCCTCTTAGCATGATAAAGAAGATTCAAAGAGAGTGAGATGCCAGCTCCTTTCATTCAGTCAGTAGCTTCAATCATTTCTGGACGTTTTTCAATGGCAAAAATCAATGAATATTGTAAATGCACAAACAGTAATTTCTCCGCATTGCAAGGTGCAATTCTGAAATTTTTTGCTTTTTCCTGCTCCTCTTAGCATGATAAAGAAGATTCAAAGAGAGTGAGATGCCAGCTCCTTTCATTCAGTCAGTAGCTTCAATCATTTCTGGTATATGAATAACATGATGTTTTTCAATGGCAAAAATCAATGAATATTGTAAATGCACAAACAGTAATTTCTCCGCATTGCAAGGTGCAATTCTGAAATTTTTGGCTTTTTCCTGCTCCTCTTAGCATGATAAAGAAGATTCAAAGAGAGTGAGATGCCAGCTCCTTTCATTCAGTCAGTAGCTTCAATCATTTCTGGATGTTTTTCAATGGCAAAAATCAATGAATATTGTAAATGCACAAACAGTAATTTCTCCGCATTGCAAGGTGCAATTCTGAAATTTCTTGCATTTTCCTGCTCCTCTTAGCATGATAAAGAAGATTCAAAGAGAGTGAGATGCCAGCTCCTTTCATTCAGTCAGTAGCTTCAATCATTTCTGGACGTTTTTCAATGGCAAAAATCAATGAATATTGTAAATGCACAAACAGTAATTTCTCCGCATTGCAAGGTGCAATTCTGAAATTTTTTGCTTTTTCCTGCTCCTCTTAGCATGATAAAGAAGATTCAAAGAGAGTGAGATGCCAGCTCCTTTCATTCAGTCAGTAGCTTCAAACATTTCTGGTATATGAATAACATGATGTTTTTCAATGGCAAAAATCAATGAATATTGTAAATGCACAAACAGTAATTTCTCCGCATTGCAAGGTGCAATTCTGAAATTTCTTGCTTTTTCCTGCTCCTCTTAGCATGATAAAGAAGATTCAAAGAGAGTGAGATGCCAGCTCCTTTCATTCAGTCAGTAGCTTCAATCATTTCTGGACGTTTTTCAATGGCAAAAATCAATGAATATTGTAAATGCACAAACAGTAATTTCTCCGCATTGCAAGGTGCAATTCTGAAATTTTTTGCTTTTTCCTGCTCCTCTTAGCATGATAAAGAAGATTCAAAGAGAGTGAGATGCCAGCTTCCTTTCATTCAGTCAGTAGCTTCAAACATTTCTGGGATATGAATAACATGATGTTTTTCAATGGCAAAAATCAATGAATATTGTAAATGCACAAACAGTAATTTCTCCGCATTGCAAGGTGCAATTCTGAAATTTTTTGCTTTTTCCTGCTCCTCTTAGCATGATAAAGAAGATTCAAAGAGAGTGAGATGCCAGCTCCTTTCATTCAGTCAGTAGCTTCAATCATTTCTGGACGTTTTTCAATGGCAAAAATCAATGAATATTGTAAATGCACAAACAGTAATTTCTCCGCATTGCAAGGTGCAATTCTGAAATTTTTTGCTTTTTCCTGCTCCTCTTAGCATGATAAAGAAGATTCAAAGAGAGTGAGATGCCAGCTCCTTTCATTCAGTCAGTAGCTTCAATCATTTCTGGACGTTTTTCAATGGCAAAAATCAATGAATATTGTAAATGCACAAACAGTAATTTCTCCACATTGCAAGGTGCAATTCTGAAATTTTTTGCTTTTTCCTGCTCCTCTTAGCATGATAAAGAAGATTCAAAGAGAGTGAGATGCCAGCTCCTTTCATTCAGTCAGTAGCTTCAATCATTTCTGGTATATGAATAACATGATGTTTTTCAATGGCAAAAATCAATGAATATTGTAAATGCACAAACAGTAATTTCTCCGCATTGCAAGTTGCAATTCTGAAATTTTTTGCTTTTTCCTGCTCCTCTTAGCATGATAAAGAAGATTCAAAGAGAGTGAGATGCCAGCTCCTTTCATTCAGTCAGTAGCTTCAATCATTTCTGGACGTTTTTCAATGGCAAAAATCAATGAATATTGTAAATGCACAAACAGTAATTTCTCCGCATTGCAAGGTGCAATTCTGAAATTTTTTGCTTTTTCCTGCTCCTCTTAGCATGATAAAGAAGATTCAAAGAGAGTGAGATGCCAGCTCCTTTCATTCAGTCAGTAGCTTCAATCATTTCTGGACGTTTTTCAATGGCAAAAATCAATGAATATTGTAAATGCACAAACAGTAATTTCTCCGCATTGCAAGGTGCAATTCTGAAATTTTTTGCTTTTTCCTGCTCCTCTTAGCATGATAAAGAAGATTCAAAGAGAGTGAGATGCCAGCTCCTTTCATTCAGTCAGTAGCTTCAAACATTTCTGGTATATGAATAACATGATGTTTTTCAATGGCAAAAATCAATGAATATTGTAAATGCACAAACAGTAATTTCTCCGCATTGCAAGGTGCAATTCTGAAATTTTTTGCTTTTTCCTGCTCCTCTTAGCATGATAAAGAAGATTCAAAGAGAGTGAGATGACAGCTCCTTTCATTCAGTCAGTAGCTTCAATCATTTCTGGACGTTTTTCAATGGCAAAAATCAATGAATATTGTAAATGCACAAACAGTAATTTCTCCGCATTGCAAGGTGCAATTCTGAAATTTTTTGCTTTTTCCTGCTCCTCTTAGCATGATAAAGAAGATTCAAAGAGAGTGAGATGCCAGCTCCTTTCATTCAGTCAGTAGCTTCAATCATTTCTGGTATATGAATAACATGATGTTTTTCAATGGCAAAAATCAATGAATATTGTAAATGCACAAACAGTAATTTCTCCGCATTGCAAGGTGCAATTCTGAAATTTTTTGCTTTTTCCTGCTCCTCTTAGCATGATAAAGAAGATTCAAAGAGAGTGAGATGCCAGCTCCTTTCATTCAGTCAGTAGCTTCAATCTCTTCTGGACGTTTTTCAATGGCAAAAATCAATGAATATTGTAAATGCACAAACAGTAATTTCTCCGCATTGCAAGGTGCAATTCTGAAATTTTTTGCTTTTTCCTGCTCCTCTTAGCATGATAAAGAAGATTCAAAGAGAGCGAGATGCCAGCTCCTTTCATTCAGTCAGTAGCTTCAATCATTTCTGGTATATGAATAACATGATGTTTTTCAATGGCAAAAATCAATGAATATTGTAAATGCACAAACAGTAATTTCTCCGCATTGCAAGGTGCAATTCTGAAATTTTTTGCTTTTTCCTGCTCCTCTTAGCATGATAAAGAAGATTCAAAGAGAGTGAGATGCCAGCTCCTTTCATTCAGTCAGTAGCTTCAATCATTTCTGGACGTTTTTCAATGGCAAAAATCAATGAATATTGTAAATGCACAAACAGTAATTTCTCCGCATTGCAAGGTGCAATTCTGAAATTTTTTGCTTTTTCCTGCTCCTCTTAGCATGATAAAGAAGATTCAAAGAGAGTGAGATGCCAGCTCCTTTCATTCAGTCAGTAGCTTCAAACATTTCTGGTATATGAATAACATGATGTTTTTCAATGGCAAAAATCAATGAATATTGTAAATGCACAAACAGTAATTTCTCCGCATTGCAAGGTGCAATTCTGAAATTTTTTGCTTTTTCCTGCTCCTCTTAGCATGATAAAGAAGATTCAAAGAGAGTGAGATGCCAGCTCCTTTCATTCAGTCAGTAGCTTCAATCTCTTCTGGACGTTTTTCAATGGCAAAAATCAATGAATATTGTAAATGCACAAACAGTAATTTCTCCGCATTGCAAGGTGCAATTCTGAAATTTTTTGCTTTTTCCTGCTCCTCTTAGCATGATAAAGAAGATTCAAAGAGAGCGAGATGCCAGCTCCTTTCATTCAGTCAGTAGCTTCAATCATTTCTGGTATATGAATAACATGATGTTTTTCAATGGCAAAAATCAATGAATATTGTAAATGCACAAACAGTAATTTCTCCGCATTGCAAGGTGCAATTCTGAAATTTTTTGCTTTTTCCTGCTCCTCTTAGCATGATAAAGAAGATTCAAAGAGAGTGAGATGCCAGCTCCTTTCATTCAGTCAGTAGCTTCAATCATTTCTGGACGTTTTTCAATGGCAAAAATCAATGAATATTGTAAATGCACAAACAGTAATTTCTCCGCATTGCAAGGTGCAATTCTGAAATTTTTTGCTTTTTCCTGCTCCTCTTAGCATGATAAAGAAGATTCAAAGAGAGTGAGATGCCAGCTCCTTTCATTCAGTCAGTAGCTTCAAACATTTCTGGTATATGAATAACATGATGTTTTTCAATGGCAAAAATCAATGAATATTGTAAATGCACAAACAGTAATTTCTCCGCATTGCAAGGTGCAATTCTGAAATTTTTTGCTTTTTCCTGCTCCTCTTAGCATGATAAAGAAGATTCAAAGAGAGTGAGATGCCAGCTCCTTTCATTCAGTCAGTAGCTTCAATCATTTCTGGACGTTTTTCAATGGCAAAAATCAATGAATATTGTAAATGCACAAACAGTAATTTCTCCGCATTGCAAGGTGCAATTCTGAAATTTTTTGCTTTTTCCTGCTCCTCTTAGCATGATAAAGAAGATTCAAAGAGAGTGAGATGCCAGCTCCTTTCATTCAGTCAGTAGCTTCAATCATTTCTGGACGTTTTTCAATGGCAAAAATCAATGAATATTGTAAATGCACAAACAGTAATTTCTCCGCATTGCAAGGTGCAATTCTGAAATTTTTTGCTTTTTCCTGCTCCTCTTAGCATGATAAAGAAGATTCAAAGAGAGTGAGATGCCAGCTCCTTTCATTCAGTCAGTAGCTTCAATCATTTCTGGTATATGAATAAACATTGGTTTTTCAATGGCAAAAATCAATGAATATTGTAAATGCACAAACAGTAATTTCTCCGCATTGCAAGGTGCAATTCTGAAATTTTTTGCTTTTTCCTGCTCCTCTTAGCATGATAAAGAAGATTCAAAGAGAGTGAGATGCCAGCTCCTTTCATTCAGTCAGTAGCTTCAATCATTTCTGGACGTTTTTCAATGGCAAAAATCAATGAATATTGTAAATGCACAAACAGTAATTTCTCCACATTGCAAGGTGCAATTCTGAAATTTTTTGCTTTTTCCTGCTCCTCTTAGCATGATAAAGAAGATTCAAAGAGAGTGAGATGCCAGCTCCTTTCATTCAGTCAGTAGCTTCAATCATTTCTGGTATATGAATAACATGATGTTTTTCAATGGCAAAAATCAATGAATATTGTAAATGCACAAACAGTAATTTCTCCGCATTGCAAGGTGCAATTCTGAAATTTTTGCTTTTTCCTGCTCCTCTTAGCATGATAAAGAAGATTCAAAGAGAGTGAGATGCCAGCTCCTTTCATTCAGTCAGTAGCTTCAATCATTTCTGGACGTTTTTCAATGGCAAAAATCAATGAATATTGTAAATGCACAAACAGTAATTTCTCCGCATTGCAAGGTGCAATTCTGAAATTTTTTGCTTTTTCCTGCTCCTCTTAGCATGATAAAGAAGATTCAAAGAGAGTGAGATGCCAGCTCCTTTCATTCAGTCAGTAGCTTCAATCATTTCTGGACGTTTTTCAATGGCAAAAATCAATGAATATTGTAAATGCACAAACAGTAATTTCTCCGCATTGCAAGGTGCAATTCTGAAATTTTTTGCTTTTTCCTGCTCCTCTTAGCATGATAAAGAAGATTCAAAGAGAGTGAGATGCCAGCTCCTTTCATTCAGTCAGTAGCTTCAAACATTTCTGGTATATGAATAACATGATGTTTTTCAATGGCAAAAATCAATGAATATTGTAAAAGCACAAACAGTAATTTCTCCGCATTGCAAGGTGCAATTCTGAAATTTTTGCTTTTTCCTGCTCCTCTTAGCATGATAAAGAAGATTCAAAGAGAGTGAGATGCCAGCTCCTTTCATTCAGTCAGTAGCTTCAATCATTTCTGGACGTTTTTCAATGGCAAAAATCAATGAATATTGTAAATGCACAAACAGTAATTTCTCCGCATTGCAAGGTGCAATTCTGAAATTTTTTGCTTTTTCCTGCTCCTCTTAGCATGATAAAGAAGATTCAAAGAGAGTGAGATGCCAGCTCCTTTCATTCAGTCAGTAGCTTCAATCATTTCTGGTATATGAATAACATGATGTTTTTCAATGGCAAAAATCAATGAATATTGTAAATGCACAAACAGTAATTTCTCCACATTGCAAGGTGCAATTCTGAAATTTTTTGCTTTTTCCTGCTCCTCTTAGCATGATAAAGAAGATTCAAAGAGAGTGAGATGCCAGCTCCTTTCATTCAGTCAGTAGCTTCAATCTCTTCTGGACGTTTTTCAATGGCAAAAATCAATGAATATTGTAAATGCACAAACAGTAATTTCTCCGCATTGCAAGGTGCAATTCTGAAATTTTTTGCTTTTTCCTGCTCCTCTTAGCATGATAAAGAAGATTCAAAGAGAGCGAGATGCCAGCTCCTTTCATTCAGTCAGTAGCTTCAATCATTTCTGGTATATGAATAACATGATGTTTTTCAATGGCAAAAATCAATGAATATTGTAAATGCACAAACAGTAATTTCTCCGCATTGCAAGGTGCAATTCTGAAATTTTTTGCTTTTTCCTGCTCCTCTTAGCATGATAAAGAAGATTCAAAGAGAGTGAGATGCCAGCTCCTTTCATTCAGTCAGTAGCTTCAATCATTTCTGGACGTTTTTCAATGGCAAAAATCAATGAATATTGTAAATGCACAAACAGTAATTTCTCCGCATTGCAAGGTGCAATTCTGAAATTTTTTGCTTTTTCCTGCTCCTCTTAGCATGATAAAGAAGATTCAAAGAGAGTGAGATGCCAGCTCCTTTCATTCAGTCAGTAGCTTCAATCATTTCTGGTATATGAATAACATGATGTTTTTCAATGGCAAAAATCAATGAATATTGTAAATGCACAAACAGTAATTTCTCCGCATTGCAAGGTGCAATTCTGAAATTTTTTGCTTTTTCCTGCTCCTCTTAGCATGATAAAGAAGATTCAAAGAGAGTGAGATGCCAGCTCCTTTCATTCAGTCAGTAGCTTCAATCTCTTCTGGACGTTTTTCAATGGCAAAAATCAATGAATATTGTAAATGCACAAACAGTAATTTCTCCGCATTGCAAGGTGCAATTCTGAAATTTTTTGCTTTTTCCTGCTCCTCTTAGCATGATAAAGAAGATTCAAAGAGAGCGAGATGCCAGCTCCTTTCATTCAGTCAGTAGCTTCAATCATTTCTGGTATATGAATAACATGATGTTTTTCAATGGCAAAAATCAATGAATATTGTAAATGCACAAACAGTAATTTCTCCGCATTGCAAGGTGCAATTCTGAAATTTTTTGCTTTTTCCTGCTCCTCTTAGCATGATAAAGAAGATTCAAAGAGAGTGAGATGCCAGCTCCTTTCATTCAGTCAGTAGCTTCAATCATTTCTGGACGTTTTTCAATGGCAAAAATCAATGAATATTGTAAATGCACAAACAGTAATTTCTCCGCATTGCAAGGTGCAATTCTGAAATTTTTTGCTTTTTCCTGCTCCTCTTAGCATGATAAAGAAGATTCAAAGAGAGTGAGATGCCAGCTCCTTTCATTCAGTCAGTAGCTTCAAACATTTCTGGTATATGAATAACATGATGTTTTTCAATGGCAAAAATCAATGAATATTGTAAATGCACAAACAGTAATTTTCTCCGCATTGCAAGGTGCAATTCTGAAATTTTTTGCTTTTTCCTGCTCCTCTTAGCATGATAAAGAAGATTCAAAGAGAGTGAGATGCCAGCTCCTTTCATTCAGTCAGTAGCTTCAATCATTTCTGGACGTTTTTCAATGGCAAAAATCAATGAATATTGTAAATGCACAAACAGTAATTTCTCCGCATTGCAAGGTGCAATTCTGAAATTTTTTGCTTTTTCCTGCTCCTCTTAGCATGATAAAGAAGATTCAAAGAGAGTGAGATGCCAGCTCCTTTCATTCAGTCAGTAGCTTCAATCATTTCTGGACGTTTTTCAATGGCAAAAATCAATGAATATTGTAAATGCACAAACAGTAATTTCTCCGCATTGCAAGGTGCAATTCTGAATTTTTTGCTTTTTCCTGCTCCTCTTAGCATGATAAAGAAGATTCAAAGAGAGTGAGATGCCAGCTCCTTTCATTCAGTCAGCAGCTTC